>NW_028175320.1:0-151561 GCF_965226575.1 Pagrus pagrus
GAGATATCTCTGTCTGCTGAGACTGATTTTATACTGTCCAAATGACGCAACCAGTCAAGTTTCTTCAGTTCAACAATATAGTTTTATTTCATTTGTAACACACATCGACATCATGACATGTAGATTAGTACAGTGAGATTTTATTCATTTCTTTTTTTTTTTTACTTGACAAACACTAGCACATCTTTCATAGACATCCCTAGAAGGTCAAAGGCGTGCATGTTAAAGGAGGCCACCACCAACGAGATGAACTCCCGGTTGGCTCGAGGGACGGTAGTGTCGCTGCACAGTTTGTGCAGTATCCGAGTCATAGCGAGGGTATTGCATTCGTTTAACCCGAACTCGGCATATTCCTCTGGAAGCAGCTGACCGTGTGTCTTCAGTACATCCAGGGCGCACTTGACGTTCACGATCTTGTTCCTGTAAAGCGGCGTCGTCGTCACGGTCTTGAGAAGCGCCACCTTGTCGCCGAGCGCAGAACGCACCTTCTCTGTCAATTCCACAAGGGGAGGATCTCTCCTGACTGAAAGAGACCGTACGTACAAACAAACAAACAAACAAACGTGCAGAAATATTATTTTAGACTTTAGTCAAACGGCGTGTGGCTGATCGTATTCCATCCAGGCCCCGATTAATGAGCTCAGTAGCAGCACACAACACAACACTCACCAAACTTCCCCCGGGGTCCGCGTTCCAGCAGCTCTGCGTACAAGTGCTCGTCCACCTGAAATAAGACCCGTAGGAATTTCATTGCGCTTTCCTCGCTCTCGAGGTAGCGATCGATGACTTTGTGCATCAACTCGACCGGATTCATCTTACTTTGATAGTAAGACCAGAGGAGAGGGACGTGCGAATCTTCTGGAAGTAAGCGATCCAGATAACCTCCGATACACCGGTGTCTCTCTGCTACGTCGTGCTTGTACGCCTCCAACATCTGGACGCGCGAAGTCCACTCGATCGAGCCCGGGCTGCGGGCTTTGTCCGCTTCCACCTTCAGCATTTCTTCCAACACTTTATCCACCACCGTGTACACGGGGACAGGACACGCCATGGTCATGGGCTTTGGTGCAGTACGCAGACTCTGTACACAGAAGAAGAAGAAGAAGAAGAAGAAGAAGAAGAAGAAGAAGAAGGGTTGTGAATAAACGGAGCTGTTCTGCTGTCTATTTACACATACAGTATATATATATATATACACACACACACATTTGCTGGGGGTGGCCAAGCAACCTAACCCAACCCAACCCAACCCAACCCAACGGAAGACTTGACAGACACTCTGTACAGTCCAGTATCACCGGTTAGAGGAACGGTCGGCAGTCGGACACTCTAAACGGTATATCCCCTATTGGATCGATGGTCTTACACAACCAGTACTCTTTTGTCCAACTGATGCCATGTTATCCGATCGGTACTGCTCTGTTCGACTGACGCGATTGCATCCGGCTAGTACTGTTGTGTCCAACCGTAACGTTGTTATCCAACCAGTACTGTCGAGTCCAACTGAGGAGACATTATCCAATCGGTACTGTTCTGTTCGACTAACGCGATGTCACCCGCCCGCGACTGCGGGTTTCACGGCTAAACAGGTGTTGGACGAGATTTCCTCAAACGCCGGCCGACGCTACTCTGATTCTGAAGAGGACGTGTCGGAAGAATCGGATGCGGGGGAGGAAGGCGAGGAAGACGGTCGTCGCGCGGGAGAAGAGGCTGAGGCTGCGGCTGAAGAAGAAGGAGAAGAAGAAGAAGACGAAGAAGAAGAAGAACAAGAACAAGAACAAGAACAAGGAGAAATATACATGTCCAAGAACAACACTATCAAATGGTCCTCAGTGGCATTTTACAAACATCGCAGGGTAATAGCGCAGCACGATGCCGATGTCGATGCCGATGTCGATGACGATGCCGATGCCGATGATGTCGACGAT
The DNA here is from genome assembly GCF_965226575.1 of Pagrus pagrus. Lineage (NCBI taxonomy): Eukaryota > Metazoa > Chordata > Actinopteri > Spariformes > Sparidae > Pagrus > Pagrus pagrus. The sequence goes on from NW_028175320.1 coordinate 1,929, forward strand.
GTCAGATATATGAGGAGGGGAAGAAGGGAAACAACAACAACAGCAGCAGCAGCAGAAGAAGCAAACTCACCGGCACCGGGACCCACCGCGTACGCCGTTGCCAATGCCCACGACATCGTGTCAACGTTTCAAATGTTTCTCACACCGGCGATAGACAAAATTGTGCTAGATATGACAAATCTGGAGGGTTTTCGAAAGTACGGAGACGGCTGGAAAGACATGCGTCGAATCGACTTGCACGCCTACATAGGGCTGCTGATCCTAGCAGGCGTATACAGGTCTCGAGGCGAGGCCGCGGCCAGTCTATGGGACGCGGAGAGCGGTAGGGCGATTTTCCGTGCCACCATGCCTCTCAAAGTGTTTCACATTTACTCGAGAATGCTACGCTTTGACGATCGCGAGTCGAGACCCGAGAGACGCGCCGCTGACAAACTGGCAGCCGTAAGAGAGGTGTGGGACAAATGGACCGAGCGGCTTCCCTACCTCTACAACCCAGGGCCTGACATAACGGTGGATGAGCAACTGGTTCCCTTCAGAGGTAGTAGTAGTAGTAGTAGTAGTAGTAGTAGTAGTAGTAGTAGTAGTTGTTGGCATACAATAAATGCTTTTGGTGTGTGTGTGTGTGTGTGTGTGTGTGTGTGTGTGAGCGAGTTTGAGATGAATTTTTTGGTTTGTTATTCTTATTCTTATTCTTTTTTTTCCCACCCTTTGTCTCCTCCTTACACACACACACACACACACACACACACACACACACACACAAAAGGTCGTTGTCCTTTCCGACAGTATATACCGAGCAAGCCGGCCAGGTATGGAATCAAGACGTGGGTGGCGTGTGATGCAAAGTCGAGCTACGCGTGGAAAATGCAAGTCTACACCGGGAAGCCGACCTCTGGCGCTTCGGAGAAAACCAGGGGATGAGGGTTGTGCTCGATGTCACGGAGGGACTGACGGGCGGCAACGGCAGAACCGTCACGTGTGACAATTTCTTTACCTCTTACGAGCTCGGACAGCGCCTCTTAGAGAGGAACATCGCCATGGTCGGTACGGTTAGAAAAAACAAGCCCGAACTCCCGCCGGCGCTGCTGACATCCAAGAACAGACGAGTCTTGTCCTCAAAGTTTGCATTCACGTCCACCACCACTTTGGTGTCCTACATGGCAAAGAAAAACAAGAACGTTATGCTCATGAGCACGTTGCACACGGAGGCTCCCCACGACGACGACAAAGACGACGACAACGACGTTGGCGGCGGCGGCGGCGGCGGCCATCGCAAAGACAAGAAACCGGCCATCGTTCTAGACTACAACAGCAACAAAGGAGGTGTGGACAACTTGGATAAGGTGATTGGAACATACAGCTGTAGAAGAATGACAGCGCGCTGGCCCTTGGTCATCTTTCACAACATCATCGACGTTTCTTCGTACAATGCCTTTGTGTTATGGCGAGAGATCAAACCTGGCTGGCTGTCGGGTAAACGAAACAAAAGGAGGATGTTCCTGGAACAACTGGGAAAGGCGCTGGTGACCCCACTCATCCAAAGCAGGGAGCGTCTACCTCGCACGGCAGCGTCTGCCTCGGTCGTGAGAGCTGTTCAGAGAAGAACAAGTAGCGCTAAATGTCGTGATCGACCTGAGGAGGAGGAGGAGGAGGAGGAGGAGGAGGAGGATAAGAATGAGGATGTAGAGGCTGCAGAAGCAGAAAAAGAAGAACGACAACGACAGCAACAACAACAACAAAGAGAGCAGCAGCAGCAGCAGCAGCAGCAGCAGCAGCGGCAGCCCATGACCACCACCACCACCACCTCATCAGCTGTCAGCTCACCTGGAATACATAGCAAGAGGAAGAGGTGTCAGATATGCCCACCAAAGATGGACCGTAAAACACAGACTTTGTGCTTTGGTTGCAAGACATTTATATGCAAAGGATGTACACTGCCATTCTGTCCGACCTGTGCTCATTTCAGTTTAGGAGCTGAGATTAGTGGTGGAGATAGAAGATAGAAGGACAGGACATGTTGGCTGACGGGCTGGCTGGCTGGCTGACTGACTGACTGACTGACTGACTCACTGACATATGACTGAAATACTGTGTATAGTCCCTAAATGGCGCTACAATGATAAGACACCAGCCCTGGCCCTGCCACATTGCCATTGTCCTGGGGTGGGGGGGGGGGGGGGGGGGGGGGGGTCTCTGTGACCCTCTTGTGGACATCAGCCATTGGCCTTGCCCCTGCCACATTGCCATTGTCCTAAGGGGTCCCTGTGACCCACTGCTCTCTACAATCATATTAGATTTACTGCTGCAATACTGTACTGTCTCTGTGACCCTCTTGTGGACATCAGCCATTGGCCTTGCCCCTGCCACATTGCCATTGTCCTAAGGGGTCCCTGTGACCCACTGCTCTCTACAATCATATTAGATTTACTGCTGCAATACTGTATATAGTCCAAAGGCGGCGCTACAATGATAAGACACCAGTCCTGCCCCTGCCCCTGCCCCTGCCATTGTCCTGGGGGGTCACTGTGACCCACTGCCCTCTACAATCATATTAGATTTACTGCTGCAATACCGTGTATAGTCCCTAGGCGGCACTATAACGATAAGACACCAGCCCTGCCACATTGCCATTGTCCTGGGAGGGGTCTCTGTGACCCTCTGTTGTGGACACCAGCCATTGGCCTTGCCCCTGCCACATTGCCATTGTCCTAAGGGGTCCCTGTGACCCACTGCTCTCTACAATCATATTAGATTTACTGCTGCAATACTGTATATAGTCCAAAGGCGGCGCTACAATGATAAGACACCAGTCCTGCCCCTGCCCCTGCCCCTGCCATTGTCCTGGGGGGTCACTGTGACCCACTGCCCTCTACAATCATATTAGATTTACTGCTGCAATACCGTGTATAGTCCCTAGGCGGCACTATAACGATAAGACACCAGCCCTGCCACATTGCCATTGTCCTGGGAGGGGTCTCTGTGACCCTCTGTTGTGGACACCAGCCCTGGCCCTGGCCCCTGCCACATTACCATTGTCCTAAGGGGTCCCTGTGACCCTCTACCCTCTTCAATCATATTAGATTTACTGCTGCAATACTGTATATAGTCCAAAGGCGGCGCTACAAAGATAAGAAACCAACCAGCCCTGCCCCTGTCCCTGCCACATTGCCATTGTCCTGGGGGGTCACTGTGACCCTCTGCCCTCTACAATCATAGTAGATTTACTGCTGCAATACTGTGTATAGTCCCTAGGTAGCGCTATAACGATAAGACACCAAACCCGCCCCTGCCATTGTCCTGGGTGGGTCACTGTGACCCTCTGCCCTCTACAATCATAGTAGATTTACTGCTGCAATACTGTGTATAGTCCCTAGGTAGCGCTATAACGATAAGACACCAAACCCGCCCCTGCCATTGTCCTGGGTGGGTCACTGTGACCCTCTTCCCTCTTCAATCATATTAGATTTACTGCTGCAATACTGTGTATAGTCCCTAGGTAGCGCTATAACGATAAGACACCAAACCCGCCCCTGCCATTGTCCTGGGGGGTCTCTGTGACCCTCTGTTGTGGACACCAGCCCTGGCCCTGGCCCTGCCCCTGCCATTGTCCTGTGGGGTCACTGTGACCCACTGCTCTCTACAATCATATTAGATTTACTGCTGCAATACTGTATATAGTCCCTAGGCGGCGCTATAACGATAAGACACCAAACCCGCCCCTGCCATTGTCCTGGGGGGTCACTGTGACCCACTGCCCTCTACAATCATATTAGATTTACTGCTGCAATACTGTATATAGTCCCTAGGCGGCGCTATAACGATAAGACACCAAAGCCGCCCCTGCCATTGTCCTGTCCTGGGGGGTCACTGTGACCCTCTGTGTGTGGTGAAATGTAAAGACAACACGAGGGTTAAGCCAGCCTCATTTAAAATGGCCCCTTTCACTAAAATATTCACCAAAAATACAAATTCCACCCGAATCCAACGGGGACTGCTGTGTCTCGTTCAGCCAGTATAGGAGCACGTCTGGGAGAAGTTTGGAGTCAATCGGTCCAAAGACCTGGAAGCTATTGAAATAAATGGGCGGGGTATTTTTTCGTGAAAAATGGCCTTTTCTTTAAAATATTCATGTAAAATACAAATTCCACCGGAATCCAACCAAAACTGGCGACCCTGCTTACACCAGTGAGGAGGACATGCCTGATCGATTTCGAGTCAATCGGTCCAGCCAATCACTAACCCTAACCCTAACCCTAACCCTAGCCTCAGCCTTAAGCCAGGCCTCATGAAAGATTGTCCCTCTGACTAAAATATTCACCAAAAATACAAATTTCACCCGAATCCAACGGGGACTGCTGTGTCTCGTTCAGCCGCTACAGGAGCACGTCTGGGGGAAATTTCCAGTCAATCGGTCCAAAGACCTGGAAGCTATTGAAATAAATGGGCGGGGTATTTTTTCGTGAAAAATGGCCTTTTCTTTGAAATATTCATGTAAAATACAAATTCCACCAGAATCCAACCAAAACTGGCCAGCCTCATTCCACCGGTGAGGAGGACATGCGTGATCAATTTCGAGTCAATCGGTCAAAAGACGGCCGTGGTCCGAAACCCCAGCCCCTTAACCCTAACCCTAGCCCTAACAGCAGCCTTAAGCCAGCCTCATTTAAAATGGCCCCTTTCACTAAAATATTCACCAAAAATACAAATTCCACCCGAATCCAACGGGGACTGCTGTGTCTCGTTCAGCCAGTATAGGAGCACGTCTGGGAGAAGTTTCGAGTCAATCGGTCCAAAGACCTGGAAGCTATTGAAATAAATGGGCGGGGTATTTTTTCGTGAAAAATGGCCTTTTCTTTAAAATATTCATGTAAAATACAAATTCCACCGGAATCCAACCAAAACTGGCGACCCTGCTTACACCAGTGAGGAGGACATGCCTGATCGATTTCGAGTCAATCGGTCCAGCCAATCACTAACCCTAACCCTAACCCTAACCCTAGCCTCAGCCTTAAGCCAGGCCTCATGAAAGATTGTCCCTCTGACTAAAATATTCACCAAAAATACAAATTCCACCCGAATCCAACGGGGACTGCTGTGTCTCGTTCAGCCAGTATAGGAGCACGTCTGGGAGAAGTTTCGAGTCAATCGGTCCAAAGACCTGGAAGCTATTGAAATAAATGGGCGGGGTATTTTTTCGTGAAAAATGGCCTTTTCTTTAAAATATTCATGTAAAATACAAATTCCACCGGAATCCAACCAAAACTGGCGACCCTGCTTACACCAGTGAGGAGGACATGCCTGATCGATTTCGAGTCAATCGGTCCAGCCAATCACTAACCCTAACCCTAACCCTAACCCTAGCCTCAGCCTTAAGCCAGGCCTCATGAAAGATTGTCCCTCTGACTAAAATATTCACCAAAAATACAAATTTCACCCGAATCCAACGGGGACTGCTGTGTCTCGTTCAGCTGCTACAGGAGCACGTCTGGGGGAAATTTCCAGTCAATCGGTCCAAAGACCTGGAAGCTATTGAAAAAATCGGCCGAGGTTTTGATGAAAAATGGCCGCTTTTCCTTTAAAATATTCATGTAAAATACAAATTCCACCAGAATCCAACCAAAACTGGCCAGCCTCATTCCACCGGTGAGGAGGACATGCGTGATCAATTTCGAGTCAATCGGTCAAAAGACGGCCGTGGTCCGAAACCCCAGCCCCTTAACCCTAACCCTAGCCCTAACAGCAGCCTTAAGCCAGCCTCATTTAAAATGGCCCCTTTCACTAAAATATTCACCAAAAATACAAATTCCACCCGAATCCAACGGGGACTGCTGTGTCTCGTTCAGCCAGTATAGGAGCACGTCTGGGAGAAGTTTCGAGTCAATCGGTCCAAAGACCTGGAAGCTATTGAAATAAATGGGCGGGGTATTTTTTCGTGAAAAATGGCCTTTTCTTTAAAATATTCATGTAAAATACAAATTCCACCGGAATCCAACCAAAACTGGCGACCCTGCTTACACCAGTGAGGAGGACATGCCTGATCGATTTCGAGTCAATCGGTCTAGCCAATCACTAACCCTAACCCTAACCCTAACCCTAGCCTCAGCCTTAAGCCAGGCCTCATGAAAGATTGTCCCTCTGACTAAAATATTCACCAAAAATACAAATTTCACCCGAATCCAACGGGGACTGCTGTGTCTCGTTCAGCCGCTACAGGAGCACGTCTGGGGGAAATTTCCAGTCAATCGGTCCAAAGACCTGGAAGCTATTGAAATAAATGGGCGGGGTATTTTTTCGTGAAAAATGGCCTTTTCTTTGAAATATTCATGTAAAATACAAATTCCACCAGAATCCAACCAAAACTGGCCAGCCTCATTCCACCGGTGAGGAGGACATGCGTGATCAATTTCGAGTCAATCGGTCAAAAGACGGCCGTGGTCCGAAACCCCAGCCCCTTAACCCTAACCCTAGCCCTAACAGCAGCCTTAAGCCAGCCTCATTTAAAATGGCCCCTTTCACTAAAATATTCACCAAAAATACAAATTCCACCCGAATCCAACGGGGACTGCTGTGTCTCGTTCAGCCAGTATAGGAGCACGTCTGGGAGAAGTTTCGAGTCAATCGGTCCAAAGACCTGGAAGCTATTGAAATAAATGGGCGGGGTATTTTTTCGTGAAAAATGGCCTTTTCTTTGAAATATTCATGTAAAATACAAATTCCACCAGAATCCAACCAAAACTGGCCAGCCTCATTCCACCGGTGAGGAGGACATGCGTGATCAATTTCGAGTCAATCGGTCAAAAGACGGCCGTGGTCCGAAACCCCAGCCCCTTAACCCTAACCCTAGCCCTAACAGCAGCCTTAAGCCAGCCTCATTTAAAATGGCCCCTTTCACTAAAATATTCACCAAAAATACAAATTCCACCCGAATCCAACGGGGACTGCTGTGTCTCGTTCAGCCAGTATAGGAGCACGTCTGGGAGAAGTTTCGAGTCAATCGGTCCAAAGACCTGGAAGCTATTGAAATAAATGGGCGGGGTATTTTTTCGTGAAAAATGGCCTTTTCTTTAAAATATTCATGTAAAATACAAATTCCACCGGAATCCAACCAAAACTGGCGACCCTGCTTACACCAGTGAGGAGGACATGCCTGATCGATTTCGAGTCAATCGGTCCAGCCAATCACTAACCCTAACCCTAACCCTAACCCTAGCCTCAGCCTTAAGCCAGGCCTCATGAAAGATTGTCCCTCTGACTAAAATATTCACCAAAAATACAAATTCCACCCGAATCCAACGGGGACTGCTGTGTCTCGTTCAGCCAGTATAGGAGCACGTCTGGGAGAAGTTTCGAGTCAATCGGTCCAAAGACCTGGAAGCTATTGAAATAAATGGGCGGGGTATTTTTTCGTGAAAAATGGCCTTTTCTTTAAAATATTCATGTAAAATACAAATTCCACCGGAATCCAACCAAAACTGGCGACCCTGCTTACACCAGTGAGGAGGACATGCCTGATCGATTTCAAGTCAATCGGTCCAGCCAATCACTAACCCTAACCCTAACCCTAACCCTAGCCTCAGCCTTAAGCCAGGCCTCATGAAAGATTGTCCCTCTGACTAAAATATTCACCAAAAATACAAATTTCACCCGAATCCAACGGGGACTGCTGTGTCTCGTTCAGCCGCTACAGGAGCACGTCTGGGGGAAATTTCCAGTCAATCGGTCCAAAGACCTGGAAGCTATTGAAAAAATCGGCCGAGGTTTTGATGAAAAATGGCCGCTTTTCCTTTAAAATATTCATGTAAAATACAAATTCCACCAGAATCCAACCAAAACTGGCCAGCCTCATTCCACCGGTGAGGAGGACATGCGTGATCAATTTCGAGTCAATCGGTCAAAAGACGGCCGTGGTCCGAAACCCCAGCCCCTTAACCCTAACCCTAGCCCTAACAGCAGCCTTAAGCCAGCCTCATTTAAAATGGCCCCTTTCACTAAAATATTCACCAAAAATACAAATTCCACCCGAATCCAACGGGGACTGCTGTGTCTCGTTCAGCCAGTATAGGAGCACGTCTGGGAGAAGTTTCGAGTCAATCGGTCCAAAGACCTGGAAGCTATTGAAATAAATGGGCGGGGTATTTTTTCGTGAAAAATGGCCTTTTCTTTAAAATATTCATGTAAAATACAAATTCCACCGGAATCCAACCAAAACTGGCGACCCTGCTTACACCAGTGAGGAGGACATGCCTGATCGATTTCGAGTCAATCGGTCCAGCCAATCACTAACCCTAACCCTAACCCTAACCCTAGCCTCAGCCTTAAGCCAGGCCTCATGAAAGATTGTCCCTCTGACTAAAATATTCACCAAAAATACAAATTTCACCCGAATCCAACGGGGACTGCTGTGTCTCGTTCAGCCGCTACAGGAGCACGTCTGGGGGAAATTTCCAGTCAATCGGTCCAAAGACCTGGAAGCTATTGAAAAAATCGGCCGAGGTTTTGATGAAAAATGGCCGCTTTTCCTTTAAAATATTCATGTAAAATACAAATTCCACCAGAATCCAACCAAAACTGGCCAGCCTCATTCCACCGGTGAGGAGGACATGCGTGATCAATTTCGAGTCAATCGGTCAAAAGACGGCCGTGGTCCGAAACCCCAGCCCCTTAACCCTAACCCTAGCCCTAACAGCAGCCTTAAGCCAGCCTCATTTAAAATGGCCCCTTTCACTAAAATATTCACCAAAAATACAAATTCCACCCGAATCCAACGGGGACTGCTGTGTCTCGTTCAGCCAGTATAGGAGCACGTCTGGGAGAAGTTTCGAGTCAATCGGTCCAAAGACCTGGAAGCTATTGAAATAAATGGGCGGGGTATTTTTTCGTGAAAAATGGCCTTTTCTTTAAAATATTCATGTAAAATACAAATTCCACCGGAATCCAACCAAAACTGGCGACCCTGCTAACACCAGTGAGGAGGACATGCCTGATCGATTTCGAGTCAATCGGTCTAGCCAATCACTAACCCTAACCCTAACCCTAACCCTAGCCTCAGCCTTAAGCCAGGCCTCATGAAAGATTGTCCCTCTGACTAAAATATTCACCAAAAATACAAATTTCACCCGAATCCAACGGGGACTGCTGTGTCTCGTTCAGCCGCTACAGGAGCACGTCTGGGGGAAATTTCCAGTCAATCGGTCCAAAGACCTGGAAGCTATTGAAATAAATGGGCGGGGTATTTTTTCGTGAAAAATGGCCTTTTCTTTGAAATATTCATGTAAAATACAAATTCCACCAGAATCCAACCAAAACTGGCCAGCCTCATTCCACCGGTGAGGAGGACATGCGTGATCAATTTCGAGTCAATCGGTCAAAAGACGGCCGTGGTCCGAAACCCCAGCCCCTTAACCCTAACCCTAGCCCTAACAGCAGCCTTAAGCCAGCCTCATTTAAAATGGCCCCTTTCACTAAAATATTCACCAAAAATACAAATTCCACCCGAATCCAACGGGGACTGCTGTGTCTCGTTCAGCCAGTATAGGAGCACGTCTGGGAGAAGTTTCGAGTCAATCGGTCCAAAGACCTGGAAGCTATTGAAATAAATGGGCGGGGTATTTTTTCGTGAAAAATGGCCTTTTCTTTAAAATATTCATGTAAAATACAAATTCCACCGGAATCCAACCAAAACTGGCGACCCTGCTTACACCAGTGAGGAGGACATGCCTGATCGATTTCGAGTCAATCGGTCCAGCCAATCACTAACCCTAACCCTAACCCTAACCCTAGCCTCAGCCTTAAGCCAGGCCTCATGAAAGATTGTCCCTCTGACTAAAATATTCACCAAAAATACAAATTTCACCCGAATCCAACGGGGACTGCTGTGTCTCGTTCAGCCGCTACAGGAGCACGTCTGGGGGAAATTTCCAGTCAATCGGTCCAAAGACCTGGAAGCTATTGAAATAAATGGGCGGGGTATTTTTTCGTGAAAAATGGCCTTTTCTTTGAAATATTCATGTAAAATACAAATTCCACCAGAATCCAACCAAAACTGGCCAGCCTCATTCCACCGGTGAGGAGGACATGCGTGATCAATTTCGAGTCAATCGGTCAAAAGACGGCCGTGGTCCGAAACCCCAGCCCCTTAACCCTAACCCTAGCCCTAACAGCAGCCTTAAGCCAGCCTCATTTAAAATGGCCCCTTTCACTAAAATATTCACCAAAAATACAAATTCCACCCGAATCCAACGGGGACTGCTGTGTCTCGTTCAGCCAGTATAGGAGCACGTCTGGGAGAAGTTTCGAGTCAATCGGTCCAAAGACCTGGAAGCTATTGAAATAAATGGGCGGGGTATTTTTTCGTGAAAAATGGCCTTTTCTTTAAAATATTCATGTAAAATACAAATTCCACCGGAATCCAACCAAAACTGGCGACCCTGCTTACACCAGTGAGGAGGACATGCCTGATCGATTTCGAGTCAATCGGTCCAGCCAATCACTAACCCTAACCCTAACCCTAACCCTAGCCTCAGCCTTAAGCCAGGCCTCATGAAAGATTGTCCCTCTGACTAAAATATTCACCAAAAATACAAATTCCACCCGAATCCAACGGGGACTGCTGTGTCTCGTTCAGCCAGTATAGGAGCACGTCTGGGAGAAGTTTCGAGTCAATCGGTCCAAAGACCTGGAAGCTATTGAAATAAATGGGCGGGGTATTTTTTCGTGAAAAATGGCCTTTTCTTTAAAATATTCATGTAAAATACAAATTCCACCGGAATCCAACCAAAACTGGCGACCCTGCTTACACCAGTGAGGAGGACATGCCTGATCGATTTCGAGTCAATCGGTCCAGCCAATCACTAACCCTAACCCTAACCCTAACCCTAGCCTCAGCCTTAAGCCAGGCCTCATGAAAGATTGTCCCTCTGACTAAAATATTCACCAAAAATACAAATTTCACCCGAATCCAACGGGGACTGCTGTGTCTCGTTCAGCCGCTACAGGAGCACGTCTGGGGGAAATTTCCAGTCAATCGGTCCAAAGACCTGGAAGCTATTGAAAAAATCGGCCGAGGTTTTGATGAAAAATGGCCGCTTTTCCTTTAAAATATTCATGTAAAATACAAATTCCACCAGAATCCAACCAAAACTGGCCAGCCTCATTCCACCGGTGAGGAGGACATGCGTGATCAATTTCGAGTCAATCGGTCAAAAGACGGCCGTGGTCCGAAACCCCAGCCCCTTAACCCTAACCCTAGCCCTAACAGCAGCCTTAAGCCAGCCTCATTTAAAATGGCCCCTTTCACTAAAATATTCACCAAAAATACAAATTCCACCCGAATCCAACGGGGACTGCTGTGTCTCGTTCAGCCAGTATAGGAGCACGTCTGGGAGAAGTTTCGAGTCAATCGGTCCAAAGACCTGGAAGCTATTGAAATAAATGGGCGGGGTATTTTTTCGTGAAAAATGGCCTTTTCTTTAAAATATTCATGTAAAATACAAATTCCACCGGAATCCAACCAAAACTGGCGACCCTGCTTACACCAGTGAGGAGGACATGCCTGATCGATTTCGAGTCAATCGGTCCAGCCAATCACTAACCCTAACCCTAACCCTAACCCTAGCCTCAGCCTTAAGCCAGGCCTCATGAAAGATTGTCCCTCTGACTAAAATATTCACCAAAAATACAAATTCCACCCGAATCCAACGGGGACTGCTGTGTCTCGTTCAGCCAGTATAGGAGCACGTCTGGGAGAAGTTTCGAGTCAATCGGTCCAAAGACCTGGAAGCTATTGAAATAAATGGGCGGGGTATTTTTTCGTGAAAAATGGCCTTTTCTTTAAAATATTCATGTAAAATACAAATTCCACCGGAATCCAACCAAAACTGGCGACCCTGCTTACACCAGTGAGGAGGACATGCCTGATCGATTTCAAGTCAATCGGTCCAGCCAATCACTAACCCTAACCCTAACCCTAACCCTAGCCTCAGCCTTAAGCCAGGCCTCATGAAAGATTGTCCCTCTGACTAAAATATTCACCAAAAATACAAATTTCACCCGAATCCAACGGGGACTGCTGTGTCTCGTTCAGCCGCTACAGGAGCACGTCTGGGGGAAATTTCCAGTCAATCGGTCCAAAGACCTGGAAGCTATTGAAAAAATCGGCCGAGGTTTTGATGAAAAATGGCCGCTTTTCCTTTAAAATATTCATGTAAAATACAAATTCCACCAGAATCCAACCAAAACTGGCCAGCCTCATTCCACCGGTGAGGAGGACATGCGTGATCAATTTCGAGTCAATCGGTCAAAAGACGGCCGTGGTCCGAAACCCCAGCCCCTTAACCCTAACCCTAGCCCTAACAGCAGCCTTAAGCCAGCCTCATTTAAAATGGCCCCTTTCACTAAAATATTCACCAAAAATACAAATTCCACCCGAATCCAACGGGGACTGCTGTGTCTCGTTCAGCCAGTATAGGAGCACGTCTGGGAGAAGTTTCGAGTCAATCGGTCCAAAGACCTGGAAGCTATTGAAATAAATGGGCGGGGTATTTTTTCGTGAAAAATGGCCTTTTCTTTAAAATATTCATGTAAAATACAAATTCCACCGGAATCCAACCAAAACTGGCGACCCTGCTTACACCAGTGAGGAGGACATGCCTGATCGATTTCGAGTCAATCGGTCCAGCCAATCACTAACCCTAACCCTAACCCTAACCCTAGCCTCAGCCTTAAGCCAGGCCTCATGAAAGATTGTCCCTCTGACTAAAATGTTCACCAAAAATACAAATTTCACCCGAATCCAACGGGGACTGCTGTGTCTCGTTCAGCCGCTACAGGAGCACGTCTGGGGGAAATTTCCAGTCAATCGGTCCAAAGACCTGGAAGCTATTGAAATAAATGGGCGGGGTATTTTTTCGTGAAAAATGGCCTTTTCTTTGAAATATTCATGTAAAATACAAATTCCACCAGAATCCAACCAAAACTGGCCAGCCTCATTCCACCGGTGAGGAGGACATGCGTGATCAATTTCGAGTCAATCGGTCAAAAGACGGCCGTGGTCCGAAACCCCAGCCCCTTAACCCTAACCCTAGCCCTAACAGCAGCCTTAAGCCAGCCTCATTTAAAATGGCCCCTTTCACTAAAATATTCACCAAAAATACAAATTCCACCCGAATCCAACGGGGACTGCTGTGTCTCGTTCAGCCAGTATAGGAGCACGTCTGGGAGAAGTTTCGAGTCAATCGGTCCAAAGACCTGGAAGCTATTGAAATAAATGGGCGGGGTATTTTTTCGTGAAAAATGGCCTTTTCTTTAAAATATTCATGTAAAATACAAATTCCACCGGAATCCAACCAAAACTGGCGACCCTGCTTACACCAGTGAGGAGGACATGCCTGATCGATTTCGAGTCAATCGGTCCAGCCAATCACTAACCCTAACCCTAACCCTAACCCTAACCCTAGCCTCAGCCTTAAGCCAGGCCTCATGAAAGATTGTCCCTCTGACTAAAATATTCACCAAAAATACAAATTTCACCCGAATCCAACGGGGACTGCTGTGTCTCGTTCAGCCGCTACAGGAGCACGTTTGGGGGAAATTTCCAGTCAATCGGTCCAAAGACCGGGAAGCTATTGAAAAAATCGGCCGAGGTTTTGATGAAAAATGGCCGCTTTTCCTTTAAAATATTCATGTAAAATACAAATTCCACCAGAATCCAACCAAAACTGGCCAGCCTCATTCCACCGGTGAGGAGGACATGCGTGATCAATTTCGAGTCAATCGGTCAAAAGACGGCCGTGGTCCGAAACCCCAGCCCCTTAACCCTAACCCTAGCCCTAACAGCAGCCTTAAGCCAGCCTCATTTAAAATGGCCCCTTTCACTAAAATATTCACCAAAAATACAAATTCCACCCGAATCCAACGGGGACTGCTGTGTCTCGTTCAGCCAGTATAGGAGCACGTCTGGGAGAAGTTTGGAGTCAATCGGTCCAAAGACCTGGAAGCTATTGAAATAAATGGGCGGGGTATTTTTTCGTGAAAAATGGCCTTTTCTTTGAAATATTCATGTAAAATACAAATTCCACCAGAATCCAACCAAAACTGGCCAGCCTCATTCCACCGGTGAGGAGGACATGCGTGATCAATTTCGAGTCAATCGGTCAAAAGACGGCCGTGGTCCGAAACCCCAGCCCCTTAACCCTAACCCTAGCCCTAACAGCAGCCTTAAGCCAGCCTCATTTAAAATGGCCCCTTTCACTAAAATATTCACCAAAAATACAAATTCCACCCGAATCCAACGGGGACTGCTGTGTCTCGTTCAGCCAGTATAGGAGCACGTCTGGGAGAAGTCTCGAGTCAATCGGTCCAAAGACCTGGAAGCTATTGAAATAAATGGGCGGGGTATTTTTTCGTGAAAAATGGCCTTTTCTTTAAAATATTCATGTAAAATACAAATTCCACCGGAATCCAACCAAAACTGGCGACCCTGCTTACACCAGTGAGGAGGACATGCCTGATCGATTTCGAGTCAATCGGTCCAGCCAATCACTAACCCTAACCCTAACCCTAACCCTAGCCTCAGCCTTAAGCCAGGCCTCATGAAAGATTGTCCCTCTGACTAAAATATTCACCAAAAATACAAATTCCACCCGAATCCAACGGGGACTGCTGTGTCTCGTTCAGCCAGTATAGGAGCACGTCTGGGAGAAGTTTCGAGTCAATCGGTCCAAAGACCTGGAAGCTATTGAAATAAATGGGCGGGGTATTTTTTCGTGAAAAATGGCCTTTTCTTTAAAATATTCATGTAAAATACAAATTCCACCGGAATCCAACCAAAACTGGCGACCCTGCTTACACCAGTGAGGAGGACATGCCTGATCGATTTCGAGTCAATCGGTCCAGCCAATCACTAACCCTAACCCTAACCCTAACCCTAGCCTCAGCCTTAAGCCAGGCCTCATGAAAGATTGTCCCTCTGACTAAAATATTCACCAAAAATACAAATTTCACCCGAATCCAACGGGGACTGCTGTGTCTCGTTCAGCCGCTACAGGAGCACGTCTGGGGGAAATTTCCAGTCAATCGGTCCAAAGACCTGGAAGCTATTGAAAAAATCGGCCGAGGTTTTGATGAAAAATGGCCGCTTTTCCTTTAAAATATTCATGTAAAATACAAATTCCACCAGAATCCAACCAAAACTGGCCAGCCTCATTCCACCGGTGAGGAGGACATGCGTGATCAATTTCGAGTCAATCGGTCAAAAGACGGCCGTGGTCCGAAACCCCAGCCCCTTAACCCTAACCCTAGCCCTAACAGCAGCCTTAAGCCAGCCTCATTTAAAATGGCCCCTTTCACTAAAATATTCACCAAAAATACAAATTCCACCCGAATCCAACGGGGACTGCTGTGTCTCGTTCAGCCAGTATAGGAGCACGTCTGGGAGAAGTTTCGAGTCAATCGGTCCAAAGACCTGGAAGCTATTGAAATAAATGGGCGGGGTATTTTTTCGTGAAAAATGGCCTTTTCTTTAAAATATTCATGTAAAATACAAATTCCACCGGAATCCAACCAAAACTGGCGACCCTGCTTACACCAGTGAGGAGGACATGCCTGATCGATTTCGAGTCAATCGGTCTAGCCAATCACTAACCCTAACCCTAACCCTAACCCTAGCCTCAGCCTTAAGCCAGGCCTCATGAAAGATTGTCCCTCTGACTAAAATATTCACCAAAAATACAAATTTCACCCGAATCCAACGGGGACTGCTGTGTCTCGTTCAGCCGCTACAGGAGCACGTCTGGGGGAAATTTCCAGTCAATCGGTCCAAAGACCTGGAAGCTATTGAAATAAATGGGCGGGGTATTTTTTCGTGAAAAATGGCCTTTTCTTTGAAATATTCATGTAAAATACAAATTCCACCAGAATCCAACCAAAACTGGCCAGCCTCATTCCACCGGTGAGGAGGACATGCGTGATCAATTTCGAGTCAATCGGTCAAAAGACGGCCGTGGTCCGAAACCCCAGCCCCTTAACCCTAACCCTAGCCCTAACAGCAGCCTTAAGCCAGCCTCATTTAAAATGGCCCCTTTCACTAAAATATTCACCAAAAATACAAATTCCACCCGAATCCAACGGGGACTGCTGTGTCTCGTTCAGCCAGTATAGGAGCACGTCTGGGAGAAGTTTCGAGTCAATCGGTCCAAAGACCTGGAAGCTATTGAAATAAATGGGCGGGGTATTTTTTCGTGAAAAATGGCCTTTTCTTTGAAATATTCATGTAAAATACAAATTCCACCAGAATCCAACCAAAACTGGCCAGCCTCATTCCACCGGTGAGGAGGACATGCGTGATCAATTTCGAGTCAATCGGTCAAAAGACGGCCGTGGTCCGAAACCCCAGCCCCTTAACCCTAACCCTAGCCCTAACAGCAGCCTTAAGCCAGCCTCATTTAAAATGGCCCCTTTCACTAAAATATTCACCAAAAATACAAATTCCACCCGAATCCAACGGGGACTGCTGTGTCTCGTTCAGCCAGTATAGGAGCACGTCTGGGAGAAGTTTCGAGTCAATCGGTCCAAAGACCTGGAAGCTATTGAAATAAATGGGCGGGGTATTTTTTCGTGAAAAATGGCCTTTTCTTTAAAATATTCATGTAAAATACAAATTCCACCGGAATCCAACCAAAACTGGCGACCCTGCTTACACCAGTGAGGAGGACATGCCTGATCGATTTCGAGTCAATCGGTCCAGCCAATCACTAACCCTAACCCTAACCCTAACCCTAGCCTCAGCCTTAAGCCAGGCCTCATGAAAGATTGTCCCTCTGACTAAAATATTCACCAAAAATACAAATTCCACCCGAATCCAACGGGGACTGCTGTGTCTCGTTCAGCCAGTATAGGAGCACGTCTGGGAGAAGTTTCGAGTCAATCGGTCCAAAGACCTGGAAGCTATTGAAATAAATGGGCGGGGTATTTTTTCGTGAAAAATGGCCTTTTCTTTAAAATATTCATGTAAAATACAAATTCCACCGGAATCCAACCAAAACTGGCGACCCTGCTTACACCAGTGAGGAGGACATGCCTGATCGATTTCAAGTCAATCGGTCCAGCCAATCACTAACCCTAACCCTAACCCTAACCCTAGCCTCAGCCTTAAGCCAGGCCTCATGAAAGATTGTCCCTCTGACTAAAATATTCACCAAAAATACAAATTTCACCCGAATCCAACGGGGACTGCTGTGTCTCGTTCAGCCGCTACAGGAGCACGTCTGGGGGAAATTTCCAGTCAATCGGTCCAAAGACCTGGAAGCTATTGAAAAAATCGGCCGAGGTTTTGATGAAAAATGGCCGCTTTTCCTTTAAAATATTCATGTAAAATACAAATTCCACCAGAATCCAACCAAAACTGGCCAGCCTCATTCCACCGGTGAGGAGGACATGCGTGATCAATTTCGAGTCAATCGGTCAAAAGACGGCCGTGGTCCGAAACCCCAGCCCCTTAACCCTAACCCTAGCCCTAACAGCAGCCTTAAGCCAGCCTCATTTAAAATGGCCCCTTTCACTAAAATATTCACCAAAAATACAAATTCCACCCGAATCCAACGGGGACTGCTGTGTCTCGTTCAGCCAGTATAGGAGCACGTCTGGGAGAAGTTTCGAGTCAATCGGTCCAAAGACCTGGAAGCTATTGAAATAAATGGGCGGGGTATTTTTTCGTGAAAAATGGCCTTTTCTTTAAAATATTCATGTAAAATACAAATTCCACCGGAATCCAACCAAAACTGGCGACCCTGCTTACACCAGTGAGGAGGACATGCCTGATCGATTTCGAGTCAATCGGTCCAGCCAATCACTAACCCTAACCCTAACCCTAACCCTAGCCTCAGCCTTAAGCCAGGCCTCATGAAAGATTGTCCCTCTGACTAAAATATTCACCAAAAATACAAATTTCACCCGAATCCAACGGGGACTGCTGTGTCTCGTTCAGCCGCTACAGGAGCACGTCTGGGGGAAATTTCCAGTCAATCGGTCCAAAGACCTGGAAGCTATTGAAAAAATCGGCCGAGGTTTTGATGAAAAATGGCCGCTTTTCCTTTAAAATATTCATGTAAAATACAAATTCCACCAGAATCCAACCAAAACTGGCCAGCCTCATTCCACCGGTGAGGAGGACATGCGTGATCAATTTCGAGTCAATCGGTCAAAAGACGGCCGTGGTCCGAAACCCCAGCCCCTTAACCCTAACCCTAGCCCTAACAGCAGCCTTAAGCCAGCCTCATTTAAAATGGCCCCTTTCACTAAAATATTCACCAAAAATACAAATTCCACCCGAATCCAACGGGGACTGCTGTGTCTCGTTCAGCCAGTATAGGAGCACGTCTGGGAGAAGTTTCGAGTCAATCGGTCCAAAGACCTGGAAGCTATTGAAATAAATGGGCGGGGTATTTTTTCGTGAAAAATGGCCTTTTCTTTAAAATATTCATGTAAAATACAAATTCCACCGGAATCCAACCAAAACTGGCGACCCTGCTTACACCAGTGAGGAGGACATGCCTGATCGATTTCGAGTCAATCGGTCCAGCCAATCACTAACCCTAACCCTAACCCTAACCCTAGCCTCAGCCTTAAGCCAGGCCTCATGAAAGATTGTCCCTCTGACTAAAATATTCACCAAAAATACAAATTTCACCCGAATCCAACGGGGACTGCTGTGTCTCGTTCAGCCGCTACAGGAGCACGTCTGGGGGAAATTTCCAGTCAATCGGTCCAAAGACCTGGAAGCTATTGAAATAAATGGGCGGGGTATTTTTTCGTGAAAAATGGCCTTTTCTTTGAAATATTCATGTAAAATACAAATTCCACCAGAATCCAACCAAAACTGGCCAGCCTCATTCCACCGGTGAGGAGGACATGCGTGATCAATTTCGAGTCAATCGGTCAAAAGACGGCCGTGGTCCGAAACCCCAGCCCCTTAACCCTAACCCTAGCCCTAACAGCAGCCTTAAGCCAGCCTCATTTAAAATGGCCCCTTTCACTAAAATATTCACCAAAAATACAAATTCCACCCGAATCCAACGGGGACTGCTGTGTCTCGTTCAGCCAGTATAGGAGCACGTCTGGGAGAAGTTTCGAGTCAATCGGTCCAAAGACCTGGAAGCTATTGAAATAAATGGGCGGGGTATTTTTTCGTGAAAAATGGCCTTTTCTTTAAAATATTCATGTAAAATACAAATTCCACCGGAATCCAACCAAAACTGGCGACCCTGCTTACACCAGTGAGGAGGACATGCCTGATCGATTTCGAGTCAATCGGTCCAGCCAATCACTAACCCTAACCCTAACCCTAACCCTAGCCTCAGCCTTAAGCCAGGCCTCATGAAAGATTGTCCCTCTGACTAAAATATTCACCAAAAATACAAATTCCACCCGAATCCAACGGGGACTGCTGTGTCTCGTTCAGCCAGTATAGGAGCACGTCTGGGAGAAGTTTCGAGTCAATCGGTCCAAAGACCTGGAAGCTATTGAAATAAATGGGCGGGGTATTTTTTCGTGAAAAATGGCCTTTTCTTTAAAATATTCATGTAAAATACAAATTCCACCGGAATCCAACCAAAACTGGCGACCCTGCTTACACCAGTGAGGAGGACATGCCTGATCGATTTCAAGTCAATCGGTCCAGCCAATCACTAACCCTAACCCTAACCCTAACCCTAGCCTCAGCCTTAAGCCAGGCCTCATGAAAGATTGTCCCTCTGACTAAAATATTCACCAAAAATACAAATTTCACCCGAATCCAACGGGGACTGCTGTGTCTCGTTCAGCCGCTACAGGAGCACGTCTGGGGGAAATTTCCAGTCAATCGGTCCAAAGACCTGGAAGCTATTGAAAAAATCGGCCGAGGTTTTGATGAAAAATGGCCGCTTTTCCTTTAAAATATTCATGTAAAATACAAATTCCACCAGAATCCAACCAAAACTGGCCAGCCTCATTCCACCGGTGAGGAGGACATGCGTGATCAATTTCGAGTCAATCGGTCAAAAGACGGCCGTGGTCCGAAACCCCAGCCCCTTAAACCTAACCCTAGCCCTAACAGCAGCCTTAAGCCAGCCTCATTTAAAATGGCCCCTTTCACTAAAATATTCACCAAAAATACAAATTCCACCCGAATCCAACGGGGACTGCTGTGTCTCGTTCAGCCAGTATAGGAGCACGTCTGGGAGAAGTTTCGAGTCAATCGGTCCAAAGACCTGGAAGCTATTGAAATAAATGGGCGGGGTATTTTTTCGTGAAAAATGGCCTTTTCTTTAAAATATTCATGTAAAATACAAATTCCACCGGAATCCAACCAAAACTGGCGACCCTGCTTACACCAGTGAGGAGGACATGCCTGATCGATTTGGAGTCAATCGGTCCAGCCAATCACTAACCCTAACCCTAACCCTAACCCTAACCCTAGCCTCAGCCTTAAGCCAGGCCTCATGAAAGATTGTCCCTCTGACTAAAATATTCACCAAAAATACAAATTTCACCCGAATCCAACGGGGACTGCTGTGTCTCGTTCAGCCGCTACAGGAGCACGTCTGGGGGAAATTTCCAGTCAATCGGTCCAAAGACCTGGAAGCTATTGAAAAAATCGGCCGAGGTTTTGATGAAAAATGGCCGCTTTTCCTTTAAAATATTCATGTAAAATACAAATTCCACCAGAATCCAACCAAAACTGGCCAGCCTCATTCCACCGGTGAGGAGGACATGCGTGATCAATTTCGAGTCAATCGGTCAAAAGACGGCCGTGGTCCGAAACCCCAGCCCCTTAACCCTAACCCTAGCCCTAACAGCAGCCTTAAGCCAGCCTCATTTAAAATGGCCCCTTTCACTAAAATATTCACCAAAAATACAAATTCCACCCGAATCCAACGGGGACTGCTGTGTCTCGTTCAGCCAGTATAGGAGCACGTCTGGGAGAAGTTTCGAGTCAATCGGTCCAAAGACCTGGAAGCTATTGAAATAAATGGGCGGGGTATTTTTTCGTGAAAAATGGCCTTTTCTTTAAAATATTCATGTAAAATACAAATTCCACCGGAATCCAACCAAAACTGGCGACCCTGCTTACACCAGTGAGGAGGACATGCCTGATCGATTTCGAGTCAATCGGTCCAGCCAATCACTAACCCTAACCCTAACCCTAACCCTAGCCTCAGCCTTAAGCCAGGCCTCATGAAAGATTGTCCCTCTGACTAAAATATTCACCAAAAATACAAATTTCACCCGAATCCAACGGGGACTGCTGTGTCTCGTTCAGCCGCTACAGGAGCACGTCTGGGGGAAATTTCCAGTCAATCGGTCCAAAGACCTGGAAGCTATTGAAATAAATGGGCGGGGTATTTTTTCGTGAAAAATGGCCTTTTCTTTGAAATATTCATGTAAAATACAAATTCCACCAGAATCCAACCAAAACTGGCCAGCCTCATTCCACCGGTGAGGAGGACATGCGTGATCAATTTCGAGTCAATCGGTCAAAAGACGGCCGTGGTCCGAAACCCCAGCCCCTTAACCCTAACCCTAGCCCTAACAGCAGCCTTAAGCCAGCCTCATTTAAAATGGCCCCTTTCACTAAAATATTCACCAAAAATACAAATTCCACCCGAATCCAACGGGGACTGCTGTGTCTCGTTCAGCCAGTATAGGAGCACGTCTGGGAGAAGTTTCGAGTCAATCGGTCCAAAGACCTGGAAGCTATTGAAATAAATGGGCGGGGTATTTTTTCGTGAAAAATGGCCTTTTCTTTAAAATATTCATGTAAAATACAAATTCCACCGGAATCCAACCAAAACTGGCGACCCTGCTTACACCAGTGAGGAGGACATGCCTGATCGATTTCGAGTCAATCGGTCCAGCCAATCACTAACCCTAACCCTAACCCTAACCCTAGCCTCAGCCTTAAGCCAGGCCTCATGAAAGATTGTCCCTCTGACTAAAATATTCACCAAAAATACAAATTCCACCCGAATCCAACGGGGACTGCTGTGTCTCGTTCAGCCAGTATAGGAGCACGTCTGGGAGAAGTTTCGAGTCAATCGGTCCAAAGACCTGGAAGCTATTGAAATAAATGGGCGGGGTATTTTTTCGTGAAAAATGGCCTTTTCTTTAAAATATTCATGTAAAATACAAATTCCACCGGAATCCAACCAAAACTGGCGACCCTGCTTACACCAGTGAGGAGGACATGCCTGATCGATTTCAAGTCAATCGGTCCAGCCAATCACTAACCCTAACCCTAACCCTAACCCTAGCCTCAGCCTTAAGCCAGGCCTCATGAAAGATTGTCCCTCTGACTAAAATATTCACCAAAAATACAAATTTCACCCGAATCCAACGGGGACTGCTGTGTCTCGTTCAGCCGCTACAGGAGCACGTCTGGGGGAAATTTCCAGTCAATCGGTCCAAAGACCTGGAAGCTATTGAAAAAATCGGCCGAGGTTTTGATGAAAAATGGCCGCTTTTCCTTTAAAATATTCATGTAAAATACAAATTCCACCAGAATCCAACCAAAACTGGCCAGCCTCATTCCACCGGTGAGGAGGACATGCGTGATCAATTTCGAGTCAATCGGTCAAAAGACGGCCGTGGTCCGAAACCCCAGCCCCTTAAACCTAACCCTAGCCCTAACAGCAGCCTTAAGCCAGCCTCATTTAAAATGGCCCCTTTCACTAAAATATTCACCAAAAATACAAATTCCACCCGAATCCAACGGGGACTGCTGTGTCTCGTTCAGCCAGTATAGGAGCACGTCTGGGAGAAGTTTCGAGTCAATCGGTCCAAAGACCTGGAAGCTATTGAAATAAATGGGCGGGGTATTTTTTCGTGAAAAATGGCCTTTTCTTTAAAATATTCATGTAAAATACAAATTCCACCGGAATCCAACCAAAACTGGCGACCCTGCTTACACCAGTGAGGAGGACATGCCTGATCGATTTCGAGTCAATCGGTCCAGCCAATCACTAACCCTAACCCTAACCCTAACCCTAGCCTCAGCCTTAAGCCAGGCCTCATGAAAGATTGTCCCTCTGACTAAAATATTCACCAAAAATACAAATTCCACCCGAATCCAACGGGGACTGCTGTGTCTCGTTCAGCCAGTATAGGAGCACGTCTGGGAGAAGTTTCGAGTCAATCGGTCCAAAGACCTGGAAGCTATTGAAATAAATGGGCGGGGTATTTTTTCGTGAAAAATGGCCTTTTCTTTAAAATATTCATGTAAAATACAAATTCCACCGGAATCCAACCAAAACTGGCGACCCTGCTTACACCAGTGAGGAGGACATGCCTGATCGATTTCAAGTCAATCGGTCCAGCCAATCACTAACCCTAACCCTAACCCTAACCCTAGCCTCAGCCTTAAGCCAGGCCTCATGAAAGATTGTCCCTCTGACTAAAATATTCACCAAAAATACAAATTTCACCCGAATCCAACGGGGACTGCTGTGTCTCGTTCAGCCGCTACAGGAGCACGTCTGGGGGAAATTTCCAGTCAATCGGTCCAAAGACCTGGAAGCTATTGAAAAAATCGGCCGAGGTTTTGATGAAAAATGGCCGCTTTTCCTTTAAAATATTCATGTAAAATACAAATTCCACCAGAATCCAACCAAAACTGGCCAGCCTCATTCCACCGGTGAGGAGGACATGCGTGATCAATTTCGAGTCA
This sequence comes from Pagrus pagrus, assembly GCF_965226575.1. Lineage (NCBI taxonomy): Eukaryota > Metazoa > Chordata > Actinopteri > Spariformes > Sparidae > Pagrus > Pagrus pagrus. The sequence goes on from NW_028175320.1 coordinate 25,624, forward strand.
ATCGGTCAAAAGACGGCCGTGGTCCGAAACCCCAGCCCCTTAAACCTAACCCTAGCCCTAACAGCAGCCTTAAGCCAGCCTCATTTAAAATGGCCCCTTTCACTAAAATATTCACCAAAAATACAAATTCCACCCGAATCCAACGGGGACTGCTGTGTCTCGTTCAGCCAGTATAGGAGCACGTCTGGGAGAAGTTTCGAGTCAATCGGTCCAAAGACCTGGAAGCTATTGAAATAAATGGGCGGGGTATTTTTTCGTGAAAAATGGCCTTTTCTTTAAAATATTCATGTAAAATACAAATTCCACCGGAATCCAACCAAAACTGGCGACCCTGCTTACACCAGTGAGGAGGACATGCCTGATCGATTTGGAGTCAATCGGTCCAGCCAATCACTAACCCTAACCCTAACCCTAACCCTAACCCTAGCCTCAGCCTTAAGCCAGGCCTCATGAAAGATTGTCCCTCTGACTAAAATATTCACCAAAAATACAAATTTCACCCGAATCCAACGGGGACTGCTGTGTCTCGTTCAGCCGCTACAGGAGCACGTCTGGGGGAAATTTCCAGTCAATCGGTCCAAAGACCTGGAAGCTATTGAAATAAATGGGCGGGGTATTTTTTCGTGAAAAATGGCCTTTTCTTTGAAATATTCATGTAAAATACAAATTCCACCAGAATCCAACCAAAACTGGCCAGCCTCATTCCACCGGTGAGGAGGACATGCGTGATCAATTTCGAGTCAATCGGTCAAAAGACGGCCGTGGTCCGAAACCCCAGCCCCTTAACCCTAACCCTAGCCCTAACAGCAGCCTTAAGCCAGCCTCATTTAAAATGGCCCCTTTCACTAAAATATTCACCAAAAATACAAATTCCACCCGAATCCAACGGGGACTGCTGTGTCTCGTTCAGCCAGTATAGGAGCACGTCTGGGAGAAGTTTCGAGTCAATCGGTCCAAAGACCTGGAAGCTATTGAAATAAATGGGCGGGGTATTTTTTCGTGAAAAATGGCCTTTTCTTTAAAATATTCATGTAAAATACAAATTCCACCGGAATCCAACCAAAACTGGCGACCCTGCTTACACCAGTGAGGAGGACATGCCTGATCGATTTCGAGTCAATCGGTCCAGCCAATCACTAACCCTAACCCTAACCCTAACCCTAGCCTCAGCCTTAAGCCAGGCCTCATGAAAGATTGTCCCTCTGACTAAAATATTCACCAAAAATACAAATTCCACCCGAATCCAACGGGGACTGCTGTGTCTCGTTCAGCCAGTATAGGAGCACGTCTGGGAGAAGTTTCGAGTCAATCGGTCCAAAGACCTGGAAGCTATTGAAATAAATGGGCGGGGTATTTTTTCGTGAAAAATGGCCTTTTCTTTAAAATATTCATGTAAAATACAAATTCCACCGGAATCCAACCAAAACTGGCGACCCTGCTTACACCAGTGAGGAGGACATGCCTGATCGATTTCAAGTCAATCGGTCCAGCCAATCACTAACCCTAACCCTAACCCTAACCCTAGCCTCAGCCTTAAGCCAGGCCTCATGAAAGATTGTCCCTCTGACTAAAATATTCACCAAAAATACAAATTTCACCCGAATCCAACGGGGACTGCTGTGTCTCGTTCAGCCGCTACAGGAGCACGTCTGGGGGAAATTTCCAGTCAATCGGTCGAAAGACCTGGAAGCTATTGAAAAAATCGGCCGAGGTTTTGATGAAAAATGGCCGCTTTTCCTTTAAAATATTCATGTAAAATACAAATTCCACCAGAATCCAACCAAAACTGGCCAGCCTCATTCCACCGGTGAGGAGGACATGCGTGATCAATTTCGAGTCAATCGGTCAAAAGACGGCCGTGGTCCGAAACCCCAGCCCCTTAAACCTAACCCTAGCCCTAACAGCAGCCTTAAGCCAGCCTCATTTAAAATGGCCCCTTTCACTAAAATATTCACCAAAAATACAAATTCCACCCGAATCCAACGGGGACTGCTGTGTCTCGTTCAGCCAGTATAGGAGCACGTCTGGGAGAAGTTTCGAGTCAATCGGTCCAAAGACCTGGAAGCTATTGAAATAAATGGGCGGGGTATTTTTTCGTGAAAAATGGCCTTTTCTTTAAAATATTCATGTAAAATACAAATTCCACCGGAATCCAACCAAAACTGGCGACCCTGCTTACACCAGTGAGGAGGACATGCCTGATCGATTTGGAGTCAATCGGTCCAGCCAATCACTAACCCTAACCCTAACCCTAACCCTAACCCTAGCCTCAGCCTTAAGCCAGGCCTCATGAAAGATTGTCCCTCTGACTAAAATATTCACCAAAAATACAAATTTCACCCGAATCCAACGGGGACTGCTGTGTCTCGTTCAGCCGCTACAGGAGCACGTCTGGGGGAAATTTCCAGTCAATCGGTCCAAAGACCTGGAAGCTATTGAAATAAATGGGCGGGGTATTTTTTCGTGAAAAATGGCCTTTTCTTTGAAATATTCATGTAAAATACAAATTCCACCAGAATCCAACCAAAACTGGCCAGCCTCATTCCACCGGTGAGGAGGACATGCGTGATCAATTTCGAGTCAATCGGTCAAAAGACGGCCGTGGTCCGAAACCCCAGCCCCTTAACCCTAACCCTAGCCCTAACAGCAGCCTTAAGCCAGCCTCATTTAAAATGGCCCCTTTCACTAAAATATTCACCAAAAATACAAATTCCACCCGAATCCAACGGGGACTGCTGTGTCTCGTTCAGCCAGTATAGGAGCACGTCTGGGAGAAGTTTCGAGTCAATCGGTCCAAAGACCTGGAAGCTATTGAAATAAATGGGCGGGGTATTTTTTCGTGAAAAATGGCCTTTTCTTTAAAATATTCATGTAAAATACAAATTCCACCGGAATCCAACCAAAACTGGCGACCCTGCTTACACCAGTGAGGAGGACATGCCTGATCGATTTCGAGTCAATCGGTCCAGCCAATCACTAACCCTAACCCTAACCCTAACCCTAGCCTCAGCCTTAAGCCAGGCCTCATGAAAGATTGTCCCTCTGACTAAAATATTCACCAAAAATACAAATTCCACCCGAATCCAACGGGGACTGCTGTGTCTCGTTCAGCCAGTATAGGAGCACGTCTGGGAGAAGTTTCGAGTCAATCGGTCCAAAGACCTGGAAGCTATTGAAATAAATGGGCGGGGTATTTTTTCGTGAAAAATGGCCTTTTCTTTAAAATATTCATGTAAAATACAAATTCCACCGGAATCCAACCAAAACTGGCGACCCTGCTTACACCAGTGAGGAGGACATGCCTGATCGATTTCAAGTCAATCGGTCCAGCCAATCACTAACCCTAACCCTAACCCTAACCCTAGCCTCAGCCTTAAGCCAGGCCTCATGAAAGATTGTCCCTCTGACTAAAATATTCACCAAAAATACAAATTTCACCCGAATCCAACGGGGACTGCTGTGTCTCGTTCAGCCGCTACAGGAGCACGTCTGGGGGAAATTTCCAGTCAATCGGTCCAAAGACCTGGAAGCTATTGAAAAAATCGGCCGAGGTTTTGATGAAAAATGGCCGCTTTTCCTTTAAAATATTCATGTAAAATACAAATTCCACCAGAATCCAACCAAAACTGGCCAGCCTCATTCCACCGGTGAGGAGGACATGCGTGATCAATTTCGAGTCAATCGGTCAAAAGACGGCCGTGGTCCGAAACCCCAGCCCCTTAACCCTAACCCTAGCCCTAACAGCAGCCTTAAGCCAGCCTCATTTAAAATGGCCCCTTTCACTAAAATATTCACCAAAAATACAAATTCCACCCGAATCCAACGGGGACTGCTGTGTCTCGTTCAGCCAGTATAGGAGCACGTCTGGGAGAAGTTTCGAGTCAATCGGTCCAAAGACCTGGAAGCTATTGAAATAAATGGGCGGGGTATTTTTTCGTGAAAAATGGCCTTTTCTTTAAAATATTCATGTAAAATACAAATTCCACCGGAATCCAACCAAAACTGGCGACCCTGCTTACACCAGTGAGGAGGACATGCCTGATCGATTTCGAGTCAATCGGTCCAGCCAATCACTAACCCTAACCCTAACCCTAACCCTAGCCTCAGCCTTAAGCCAGGCCTCATGAAAGATTGTCCCTCTGACTAAAATATTCACCAAAAATACAAATTTCACCCGAATCCAACGGGGACTGCTGTGTCTCGTTCAGCCGCTACAGGAGCACGTCTGGGGGAAATTTCCAGTCAATCGGTCCAAAGACCTGGAAGCTATTGAAATAAATGGGCGGGGTATTTTTTCGTGAAAAATGGCATTTTCTTTGAAATATTCATGTAAAATACAAATTCCACCAGAATCCAACCAAAACTGGCCAGCCTCATTCCACCGGTGAGGAGGACATGCGTGATCAATTTCGAGTCAATCGGTCAAAAGACGGCCGTGGTCCGAAACCCCAGCCCCTTAACCCTAACCCTAGCCCTAACAGCAGCCTTAAGCCAGCCTCATTTAAAATGGCCCCTTTCACTAAAATATTCACCAAAAATACAAATTCCACCCGAATCCAACGGGGACTGCTGTGTCTCGTTCAGCCAGTATAGGAGCACGTCTGGGAGAAGTTTCGAGTCAATCGATCCAAAGACCTGGAAGCTATTGAAATAAATGGGCGGGGTATTTTTTCGTGAAAAATGGCCTTTTCTTTAAAATATTCATGTAAAATACAAATTCCACCGGAATCCAACCAAAACTGGCGACCCTGCTTACACCAGTGAGGAGGACATGCCTGATCGATTTCGAGTCAATCGGTCCAGCCAATCACTAACCCTAACCCTAACCCTAACCCTAGCCTCAGCCTTAAGCCAGGCCTCATGAAAGATTGTCCCTCTGACTAAAATATTCACCAAAAATACAAATTTCACCCGAATCCAACGGGGACTGCTGTGTCTCGTTCAGCCGCTACAGGAGCACGTTTGGGGGAAATTTCCAGTCAATCGGTCCAAAGACCGGGAAGCTATTGAAAAAATCGGCCGAGGTTTTGATGAAAAATGGCCACTTTTCCTTTAAAATATTCATGTAAAATACAAATTCCACCAGAATCCAACCAAAACTGGCCAGCCTCATTCCACCGGTGAGGAGGACATGCGTGATCAATTTCGAGTCAATCGGTCAAAAGACGGCCGTGGTCCGAAACCCCAGCCCCTTAACCCTAACCCTAGCCCTAACAGCAGCCTTAAGACAGCCTCATTTAAAATGGCCCCTTTCACTAAAATATTCACCAAAAATACAAATTCCACCCGAATCCAACGGGGACTGCTGTGTCTCGCTCAGCCAGTATAGGAGCACGTCTGGGAGAAGTTTCGAGTCAATCGGTCCAAAGACCTGGAAGCTATTGAAATAAATGGGCGGGGTATTTTTTCGTGAAAAATGGCCTTTTCTTTAAAATATTAATGTAAAATACAAATTCCACCGGAATCCAACCAAAACTGGCGACCCTGCTTACACCAGGGAGGAGGACATGCCTGATCGATTTCGAGTCAATCGGTCCAGCCAATCACTAACCCTAACCCTAACCCTAACCCTAGCCTCAGCCTTAAGCCAGGCCTCATGAAAGATTGTCCCTCTGACTATAATATTCACCAAAAATACAAATTCCACCCGAATCCAACGGGGACTGCTGTGTCTCGTTCAGCCGCTACAGGAGCACGTCTGGGGGAAATTTCCAGTCAATCGGTCCAAAGACCTGGAAGCTATTGAAAAAATCGGCCGAGGTTTTGATGAAAAATGGCCGCTTTTCCTTTAAAATATTCATGTAAAATACAAATTCCACCAGAATCCAACCAAAACTGGCCAGCCTCATTCCACCGGTGAGGAGGACATGCGTGATCAATTTCGAGTCAATCGGTCAAAAGACGGCCGTGGTCCGAAACCCCAGCCCCTTAACCCTAACCCTAGCCCTAACAGCAGCCTTAAGCCAGCCTCATTTAAAATGGCCCCTTTCACTAAAATATTCACCAAAAATACAAATTCCACCCGAATCCAACGGGGACTGCTGTGTCTCGTTCAGCCAGTATAGGAGCACGTCTGGGAGAAGTTTCGAGTCAATCGGTCCAAAGACCTGGAAGCTATTGAAATAAATGGGCGGGGTATTTTTTCGTGAAAAATGGCCTTTTCTTTAAAATATTCATGTAAAATACAAATTCCACCGGAATCCAACCAAAACTGGCGACCCTGCTTACACCAGTGAGGAGGACATGCCTGATCGATTTCGAGTCAATCGGTCCAGCCAATCACTAACCCTAACCCTAACCCTAACCCTAGCCTCAGCCTTAAGCCAGGCCTCATGAAAGATTGTCCCTCTGACTAAAATATTCACCAAAAATACAAATTTCACCCGAATCCAACGGGGACTGCTGTGTCTCGTTCAGCCGCTACAGGAGCACGTTTGGGGGAAATTTCCAGTCAATCGGTCCAAAGACCGGGAAGCTATTGAAAAAATCGGCCGAGGTTTTGATGAAAAATGGCCGCTTTTCCTTTAAAATATTCATGTAAAATACAAATTCCACCAGAATCCAACCAAAACTGGCCAGCCTCATTCCACCGGTGAGGAGGACATGCGTGATCAATTTCGAGTCAATCGGTCAAAAGACGGCCGTGGTCCGAAACCCCAGCCCCTTAACCCTAACCCTAGCCCTAACAGCAGCCTTAAGCCAGCCTCATTTAAAATGGCCCCTTTCACTAAAATATTCACCAAAAATACAAATTCCACCCGAATCCAACGGGGACTGCTGTGTCTCGTTCAGCCAGTATAGGAGCACGTCTGGGAGAAGTTTCGAGTCAATCGGTCCAAAGACCTGGAAGCTATTGAAATAAATGGGCGGGGTATTTTTTCGTGAAAAATGGCCTTTTCTTTAAAATATTCATGTAAAATACAAATTCCACCGGAATCCAACCAAAACTGGCGACCCTGCTTACACCAGTGAGGAGGACATGCCTGATCGATTTCGAGTCAATCGGTCCAGCCAATCACTAACCCTAACCCTAACCCTAACCCTAGCCTCAGCCTTAAGCCAGGCCTCATGAAAGATTGTCCCTCTGACTAAAATATTCACCAAAAATACAAATTTCACCCGAATCCAACGGGGACTGCTGTGTCTCGTTCAGCCGCTACAGGAGCACGTCTGGGGGAAATTTCCAGTCAATCGGTCCAAAGACCTGGAAGCTATTGAAATAAATGGGCGGGGTATTTTTTCGTGAAAAATGGCATTTTCTTTGAAATATTCATGTAAAATACAAATTCCACCAGAATCCAACCAAAACTGGCCAGCCTCATTCCACCGGTGAGGAGGACATGCGTGATCAATTTCGAGTCAATCGGTCAAAAGACGGCCGTGGTCCGAAACCCCAGCCCCTTAACCCTAACCCTAGCCCTAACAGCAGCCTTAAGCCAGCCTCATTTAAAATGGCCCCTTTCACTAAAATATTCACCAAAAATACAAATTCCACCCGAATCCAACGGGGACTGCTGTGTCTCGTTCAGCCAGTATAGGAGCACGTCTGGGAGAAGTTTCGAGTCAATCGATCCAAAGACCTGGAAGCTATTGAAATAAATGGGCGGGGTATTTTTTCGTGAAAAATGGCCTTTTCTTTAAAATATTCATGTAAAATACAAATTCCACCGGAATCCAACCAAAACTGGCGACCCTGCTTACACCAGGGAGGAGGACATGCCTGATCGATTTCGAGTCAATCGGTCCAGCCAATCACTAACCCTAACCCTAACCCTAACCCTAGCCTCAGCCTTAAGCCAGGCCTCATGAAAGATTGTCCCTCTGACTATAATATTCACCAAAAATACAAATTCCACCCGAATCCAACGGGGACTGCTGTGTCTCGTTCAGCCGCTACAGGAGCACGTCTGGGGGAAATTTCCAGTCAATCGGTCCAAAGACCTGGAAGCTATTGAAAAAATCGGCCGAGGTTTTGATGAAAAATGGCCGCTTTTCCTTTAAAATATTCATGTAAAATACAAATTCCACCAGAATCCAACCAAAACTGGCCAGCCTCATTCCACCGGTGAGGAGGACATGCGTGATCAATTTCGAGTCAATCGGTCAAAAGACGGCCGTGGTCCGAAACCCCAGCCCCTTAACCCTAACCCTAGCCCTAACAGCAGCCTTAAGCCAGCCTCATTTAAAATGGCCCCTTTCACTAAAATATTCACCAAAAATACAAATTCCACCCGAATCCAACGGGGACTGCTGTGTCTCGTTCAGCCAGTATAGGAGCACGTCTGGGAGAAGTTTCGAGTCAATCGGTCCAAAGACCTGGAAGCTATTGAAATAAATGGGCGGGGTATTTTTTCGTGAAAAATGGCCTTTTCTTTAAAATATTCATGTAAAATACAAATTCCACCGGAATCCAACCAAAACTGGCGACCCTGCTTACACCAGTGAGGAGGACATGCCTGATCGATTTCGAGTCAATCGGTCCAGCCAATCACTAACCCTAACCCTAACCCTAACCCTAGCCTCAGCCTTAAGCCAGGCCTCATGAAAGATTGTCCCTCTGACTAAAATATTCACCAAAAATACAAATTTCACCCGAATCCAACGGGGACTGCTGTGTCTCGTTCAGCCGCTACAGGAGCACGTTTGGGGGAAATTTCCAGTCAATCGGTCCAAAGACCGGGAAGCTATTGAAAAAATCGGCCGAGGTTTTGATGAAAAATGGCCGCTTTTCCTTTAAAATATTCATGTAAAATACAAATTCCACCAGAATCCAACCAAAACTGGCCAGCCTCATTCCACCGGTGAGGAGGACATGCGTGATCAATTTCGAGTCAATCGGTCAAAAGACGGCCGTGGTCCGAAACCCCAGCCCCTTAACCCTAACCCTAGCCCTAACAGCAGCCTTAAGCCAGCCTCATTTAAAATGGCCCCTTTCACTAAAATATTCACCAAAAATACAAATTCCACCCGAATCCAACGGGGACTGCTGTGTCTCGTTCAGCCAGTATAGGAGCACGTCTGGGAGAAGTTTCGAGTCAATCGGTCCAAAGACCTGGAAGCTATTGAAATAAATGGGCGGGGTATTTTTTCGTGAAAAATGGCCTTTTCTTTAAAATATTCATGTAAAATACAAATTCCACCGGAATCCAACCAAAACTGGCGACCCTGCTTACACCAGTGAGGAGGACATGCCTGATCGATTTCGAGTCAATCGGTCCAGCCAATCACTAACCCTAACCCTAACCCTAACCCTAGCCTCAGCCTTAAGCCAGGCCTCATGAAAGATTGTCCCTCTGACTAAAATATTCACCAAAAATACAAATTTCACCCGAATCCAACGGGGACTGCTGTGTCTCGTTCAGCCGCTACAGGAGCACGTTTGGGGGAAATTTCCAGTCAATCGGTCCAAAGACCGGGAAGCTATTGAAAAAATCGGCCGAGGTTTTGATGAAAAATGGCCGCTTTTCCTTTAAAATATTCATGTAAAATACAAATTCCACCAGAATCCAACCAAAACTGGCCAGCCTCATTCCACCGGTGAGGAGGACATGCGTGATCAATTTCGAGTCAATCGGTCAAAAGACGGCCGTGGTCCGAAACCCCAGCCCCTTAACCCTAACCCTAGCCCTAACAGCAGCCTTAAGCCAGCCTCATTTAAAATGGCCCCTTTCACTAAAATATTCACCAAAAATACAAATTCCACCCGAATCCAACGGGGACTGCTGTGTCTCGTTCAGCCAGTATAGGAGCACGTCTGGGAGAAGTTTCGAGTCAATCGGTCCAAAGACCTGGAAGCTATTGAAATAAATGGGCGGGGTATTTTTTCGTGAAAAATGGCCTTTTCTTTAAAATATTCATGTAAAATACAAATTCCACCGGAATCCAACCAAAACTGGCGACCCTGCTTACACCAGTGAGGAGGACATGCCTGATCGATTTCGAGTCAATCGGTCCAGCCAATCACTAACCCTAACCCTAACCCTAACCCTAGCCTCAGCCTTAAGCAAGGCCTCATGAAAGATTGTCCCTCTGACTAAAATATTCACCAAAAATACAAATTCCACCCGAATCCAACGGGGACTGCTGTGTCTCGTTCAGCCAGTATAGGAGCACGTCTGGGAGAAGTTTCCAGTCAATCGGTCCAAAGACCTGGAAGCTATTGAAATAAATGGGCGGGGTATTTTTTCGTGAAAAATGGCCTTTTCTTTAAAATATTCATGTAAAATACAAATTCCACCGGAATCCAACCAAAACTGGCGACCCTGCTTACACCAGTGAGGAGGACATGCCTGATCGATTTCGAGTCAATCGGTCCAGCCAATCACTAACCCTAACCCTAACCCTAACCCTAGCCTCAGCCTTAAGCCAGGCCTCATGAAAGATTGTCCCTCTGACTAAAATATTCACCAAAAATACAAATTTCACCCGAATCCAACGGGGACTGCTGTGTCTCGTTCAGCCGCTACAGGAGCACGTTTGGGGGAAATTTCCAGTCAATCGGTCCAAAGACCGGGAAGCTATTGAAAAAATCGGCCGAGGTTTTGATGAAAAATGGCCGCTTTTCCTTTAAAATATTCATGTAAAATACAAATTCCACCAGAATCCAACCAAAACTGGCCAGCCTCATTCCACCGGTGAGGAGGACATGCGTGATCAATTTCGAGTCAATCGGTCAAAAGACGGCCGTGGTCCGAAACCCCAGCCCCTTAACCCTAACCCTAACCCTAGCCTCAGCCTTAAGCCAGGCCTCATGAAAGATTGTCCCTCTGACTAAAATATTCACCAAAAATACAAATTCCACCCGAATCCAACGGGGACTGCTGTGTCTCGCTCAGCCAGTATAGGAGCACGTCTGGGAGAAGTTTCGAGTCAATCGGTCCAAAGACCTGGAAGCTATTGAAATAAATGGGCGGGGTATTTTTTCGTGAAAAATGGCCTTTTCTTTAAAATATTAATGTAAAATACAAATTCCACCGGAATCCAACCAAAACTGGCGACCCTGCTTACACCAGGGAGGAGGACATGCCTGATCGATTTCGAGTCAATCGGTCCAGCCAATCACTAACCCTAACCCTAACCCTAACCCTAGCCTCAGCCTTAAGCCAGGCCTCATGAAAGATTGTCCCTCTGACTATAATATTCACCAAAAATACAAATTCCACCCGAATCCAACGGGGACTGCTGTGTCTCGTTCAGCCGCTACAGGAGCACGTCTGGGGGAAATTTCCAGTCAATCGGTCCAAAGACCTGGAAGCTATTGAAATAAATGGGCGGGGTATTTTTTCGTGAAAAATGGCCTTTTCTTTAAAATATTAATGTAAAATACAAATTCCACCGGAATCCAACCAAAACTGGCGACCCTGCTTACACCAGGGAGGAGGACATGCCTGATCGATTTCGAGTCAATCGGTCCAGCCAATCACTAACCCTAACCCTAACCCTAACCCTAGCCTCAGCCTTAAGCCAGGCCTCATGAAAGATTGTCCCTCTGACTATAATATTCACCAAAAATACAAATTCCACCCGAATCCAACGGGGACTGCTGTGTCTCGTTCAGCCGCTACAGGAGCACGTCTGGGGGAAATTTCCAGTCAATCGGTCCAAAGACCTGGAAGCTATTGAAAAAATCGGCCGAGGTTTTGATGAAAAATGGCCGCTTTTCCTTTAAAATATTCATGTAAAATACAAATTCCACCAGAATCCAACCAAAACTGGCCAGCCTCATTCCACCGGTGAGGAGGACATGCGTGATCAATTTCGAGTCAATCGGTCAAAAGACGGCCGTGGTCCGAAACCCCAGCCCCTTAACCCTAACCCTAGCCCTAACAGCAGCCTTAAGCCAGCCTCATTTAAAATGGCCCCTTTCACTAAAATATTCACCAAAAATACAAATTCCACCCGAATCCAACGGGGACTGCTGTGTCTCGTTCAGCCAGTATAGGAGCACGTCTGGGAGAAGTTTCGAGTCAATCGGTCCAAAGACCTGGAAGCTATTGAAATAAATGGGCGGGGTATTTTTTCGTGAAAAATGGCCTTTTCTTTAAAATATTCATGTAAAATACAAATTCCACCGGAATCCAACCAAAACTGGCGACCCTGCTTACACCAGTGAGGAGGACATGCCTGATCGATTTCGAGTCAATCGGTCCAGCCAATCACTAACCCTAACCCTAACCCTAACCCTAGCCTCAGCCTTAAGCCAGGCCTCATGAAAGATTGTCCCTCTGACTAAAATATTCACCAAAAATACAAATTTCACCCGAATCCAACGGGGACTGCTGTGTCTCGTTCAGCCGCTACAGGAGCACGTTTGGGGGAAATTTCCAGTCAATCGGTCCAAAGACCGGGAAGCTATTGAAAAAATCGGCCGAGGTTTTGATGAAAAATGGCCGCTTTTCCTTTAAAATATTCATGTAAAATACAAATTCCACCAGAATCCAACCAAAACTGGCCAGCCTCATTCCACCGGTGAGGAGGACATGCGTGATCAATTTCGAGTCAATCGGTCAAAAGACGGCCGTGGTCCGAAACCCCAGCCCCTTAACCCTAACCCTAGCCCTAACAGCAGCCTTAAGCCAGCCTCATTTAAAATGGCCCCTTTCACTAAAATATTCACCAAAAATACAAATTCCACCCGAATCCAACGGGGACTGCTGTGTCTCGTTCAGCCAGTATAGGAGCACGTCTGGGAGAAGTTTCGAGTCAATCGGTCCAAAGACCTGGAAGCTATTGAAATAAATGGGCGGGGTATTTTTTCGTGAAAAATGGCCTTTTCTTTAAAATATTCATGTAAAATACAAATTCCACCGGAATCCAACCAAAACTGGCGACCCTGCTTACACCAGTGAGGAGGACATGCCTGATCGATTTCGAGTCAATCGGTCCAGCCAATCACTAACCCTAACCCTAACCCTAACCCTAGCCTCAGCCTTAAGCCAGGCCTCATGAAAGATTGTCCCTCTGACTAAAATATTCACCAAAAATACAAATTTCACCCGAATCCAACGGGGACTGCTGTGTCTCGTTCAGCCGCTACAGGAGCACGTTTGGGGGAAATTTCCAGTCAATCGGTCCAAAGACCGGGAAGCTATTGAAAAAATCGGCCGAGGTTTTGATGAAAAATGGCCGCTTTTCCTTTAAAATATTCATGTAAAATACAAATTCCACCAGAATCCAACCAAAACTGGCCAGCCTCATTCCACCGGTGAGGAGGACATGCGTGATCAATTTCGAGTCAATCGGTCAAAAGACGGCCGTGGTCCGAAACCCCAGCCCCTTAACCCTAAACCTAGCCCTAACAGCAGCCTTAAGCCAGCCTCATTTAAAATGGCCCCTTTCACTAAAATATTCACCAAAAATACAAATTCCACCCGAATCCAATGGGGACTGCTGTGTCTCGTTCAGCCAGTATAGGAGCACGTCTGGGAGAAGTTTCGAGTCAATCGGTCCAAAGACCTGGAAGCTATTGAAATAAATGGGCGGGGTATTTTTTCGTGAAAAATGGCCTTTTCTTTAAAATATTCATGTAAAATACAAATTCCACCGGAATCCAACCAAAACTGGCGACCCTGCTTACACCAGTGAGGAGGACATGCCTGATCGATTTCGAGTCAATCGGTCCAGCCAATCACTAACCCTAACCCTAACCCTAACCCTAGCCTCAGCCTTAAGCAAGGCCTCATGAAAGATTGTCCCTCTGACTAAAATATTCACCAAAAATACAAATTCCACCCGAATCCAACGGGGACTGCTGTGTCTCGTTCAGCCAGTATAGGAGCACGTCTGGGAGAAGTTTCCAGTCAATCGGTCCAAAGACCTGGAAGCTATTGAAATAAATGGGCGGGGTATTTTTTCGTGAAAAATGGCCTTTTCTTTAAAATATTCATGTAAAATACAAATTCCACCGGAATCCAACCAAAACTGGCGACCCTGCTTACACCAGTGAGGAGGACATGCCTGATCGATTTCGAGTCAATCGGTCCAGCCAATCACTAACCCTAACCCTAACCCTAACCCTAGCCTCAGCCTTAAGCCAGGCCTCATGAAAGATTGTCCCTCTGACTAAAATATTCACCAAAAATACAAATTTCACCCGAATCCAACGGGGACTGCTGTGTCTCGTTCAGCCGCTACAGGAGCACGTTTGGGGGAAATTTCCAGTCAATCGGTCCAAAGACCGGGAAGCTATTGAAAAAATCGGCCGAGGTTTTGATGAAAAATGGCCGCTTTTCCTTTAAAATATTCATGTAAAATACAAATTCCACCAGAATCCAACCAAAACTGGCCAGCCTCATTCCACCGGTGAGGAGGACATGCGTGATCAATTTCGAGTCAATCGGTCAAAAGACGGCCGTGGTCCGAAACCCCAGCCCCTTAACCCTAACCCTAGCCCTAACAGCAGCCTTAAGCCAGCCTCATTTAAAATGGCCCCTTTCACTAAAATATTCACCAAAAATACAAATTCCACCCGAATCCAACGGGGACTGCTGTGTCTCGTTCAGCCAGTATAGGAGCACGTCTGGGAGAAGTTTCGAGTCAATCGGTCCAAAGACCTGGAAGCTATTGAAATAAATGGGCGGGGTATTTTTTCGTGAAAAATGGCCTTTTCTTTAAAATATTCATGTAAAATACAAATTCCACCGGAATCCAACCAAAACTGGCGACCCTGCTTACACCAGTGAGGAGGACATGCCTGATCGATTTCGAGTCAATCGGTCCAGCCAATCACTAACCCTAACCCTAACCCTAACCCTAGCCTCAGCCTTAAGCCAGGCCTCATGAAAGATTGTCCCTCTGACTAAAATATTCACCAAAAATACAAATTTCACCCGAATCCAACGGGGACTGCTGTGTCTCGTTCAGCCGCTACAGGAGCACGTTTGGGGGAAATTTCCAGTCAATCGGTCCAAAGACCGGGAAGCTATTGAAAAAATCGGCCGAGGTTTTGATGAAAAATGGCCGCTTTTCCTTTAAAATATTCATGTAAAATACAAATTCCACCAGAATCCAACCAAAACTGGCCAGCCTCATTCCACCGGTGAGGAGGACATGCGTGATCAATTTCGAGTCAATCGGTCAAAAGACGGCCGTGGTCCGAAACCCCAGCCCCTTAACCCTAACCCTAGCCCTAACAGCAGCCTTAAGCCAGCCTCATTTAAAATGGCCCCTTTCACTAAAATATTCACCAAAAATACAAATTCCACCCGAATCCAACGGGGACTGCTGTGTCTCGTTCAGCCAGTATAGGAGCACGTCTGGGAGAAGTTTCGAGTCAATCGGTCCAAAGACCTGGAAGCTATTGAAATAAATGGGCGGGGTATTTTTTCGTGAAAAATGGCCTTTTCTTTAAAATATTCATGTAAAATACAAATTCCACCGGAATCCAACCAAAACTGGCGACCCTGCTTACACCAGTGAGGAGGACATGCCTGATCGATTTCGAGTCAATCGGTCCAGCCAATCACTAACCCTAACCCTAGCCTCAGCCTTAAGCCAGGCCTCATGAAAGATTGTCCCTCTGACTAAAATATTCACCAAAAATACAAATTCCACCCGAATCCAACGGGGACTGCTGTGTCTCGTTCAGCCAGTATAGGAGCACGTCTGGGAGAAGTTTCCAGTCAATCGGTCCAAAGACCTGGAAGCTATTGAAATAAATGGGCGGGGTATTTTTTCGTGAAAAATGGCCTTTTCTTTAAAATATTCATGTAAAATACAAATTCCACCGGAATCCAACCAAAACTGGCGACCCTGCTTACACCAGTGAGGAGGACATGCCTGATCGATTTCGAGTCAATCGGTCCAGCCAATCACTAACCCTAACCCTAACCCTAACCCTAGCCTCAGCCTTAAGCCAGGCCTCATGAAAGATTGTCCCTCTGACTAAAATATTCACCAAAAATACAAATTTCACCCGAATCCAACGGGGACTGCTGTGTCTCGTTCAGCCGCTACAGGAGCACGTTTGGGGGAAATTTCCAGTCAATCGGTCCAAAGACCGGGAAGCTATTGAAAAAATCGGCCGAGGTTTTGATGAAAAATGGCCGCTTTTCCTTTAAAATATTCATGTAAAATACAAATTCCACCAGAATCCAACCAAAACTGGCCAGCCTCATTCCACCGGTGAGGAGGACATGCGTGATCAATTTCGAGTCAATCGGTCAAAAGACGGCCGTGGTCCGAAACCCCAGCCCCTTAACCCTAACCCTAGCCCTAACAGCAGCCTTAAGCCAGCCTCATTTAAAATGGCCCCTTTCACTAAAATATTCACCAAAAATACAAATTCCACCCGAATCCAACGGGGACTGCTGTGTCTCGTTCAGCCAGTATAGGAGCACGTCTGGGAGAAGTTTCGAGTCAATCGGTCCAAAGACCTGGAAGCTATTGAAATAAATGGGCGGGGTATTTTTTCGTGAAAAATGGCCTTTTCTTTAAAATATTCATGTAAAATACAAATTCCACCGGAATCCAACCAAAACTGGCGACCCTGCTTACACCAGTGAGGAGGACATGCCTGATCGATTTCGAGTCAATCGGTCCAGCCAATCACTAACCCTAACCCTAGCCTCAGCCTTAAGCCAGGCCTCATGAAAGATTGTCCCTCTGACTAAAATATTCACCAAAAATACAAATTCCACCCGAATCCAACGGGGACTGCTGTGTCTCGTTCAGCCAGTATAGGAGCACGTCTGGGAGAAGTTTCCAGTCAATCGGTCCAGAACCTGGAAGCTATTGAAATAAATGGGCGGGGTATTTTTTCGTGAAAAATGGCCTTTTCTTTAAAATATTCATGTAAAATACAAATTCCACCGGAATCCAACCAAAACTGGCGACCCTGCTTACACCAGTGAGGAGGACATGCCTGATCGATTTCGAGTCAATCGGTCCAGCCAATCACTAACCCTAACCCTAACCCTAACCCTAGCCTCAGCCTTAAGCCAGGCCTCATGAAAGATTGTCCCTCTGACTAAAATATTCACCAAAAATACAAATTTCACCCGAATCCAACGGGGACTGCTGTGTCTCGTTCAGCCGCTACAGGAGCACGTTTGGGGGAAATTTCCAGTCAATCGGTCCAAAGACCGGGAAGCTATTGAAAAAATCGGCCGAGGTTTTGATGAAAAATGGCCGCTTTTCCTTTAAAATATTCATGTAAAATACAAATTCCACCAGAATCCAACCAAAACTGGCCAGCCTCATTCCACCGGTGAGGAGGACATGCGTGATCAATTTCGAGTCAATCGGTCAAAAGACGGCCGTGGTCCGAAACCCCAGCCCCTTAACCCTAACCCTAGCCCTAACAGCAGCCTTAAGCCAGCCTCATTTAAAATGGCCCCTTTCACTAAAATATTCACCAAAAATACAAATTCCACCCGAATCCAACGGGGACTGCTGTGTCTCGTTCAGCCAGTATAGGAGCACGTCTGGGAGAAGTTTCGAGTCAATCGGTCCAAAGACCTGGAAGCTATTGAAATAAATGGGCGGGGTATTTTTTCGTGAAAAATGGCCTTTTCTTTAAAATATTCATGTAAAATACAAATTCCACCGGAATCCAACCAAAACTGGCGACCCTGCTTACACCAGTGAGGAGGACATGCCTGATCGATTTCGAGTCAATCGGTCCAGCCAATCACTAACCCTAACCCTAACCCTAACCCTAGCCTCAGCCTTAAGCCAGGCCTCATGAAAGATTGTCCCTCTGACTAAAATATTCACCAAAAATACAAATTTCACCCGAATCCAACGGGGACTGCTGTGTCTCGTTCAGCCGCTACAGGAGCACGTTTGGGGGAAATTTCCAGTCAATCGGTCCAAAGACCGGGAAGCTATTGAAAAAATCGGCCGAGGTTTTGATGAAAAATGGCCGCTTTTCCTTTAAAATATTCATGTAAAATACAAATTCCACCAGAATCCAACCAAAACTGGCCAGCCTCATTCCACCGGTGAGGAGGACATGCGTGATCAATTTCGAGTCAATCGGTCAAAAGACGGCCGTGGTCCGAAACCCCAGCCCCTTAACCCTAACCCTAGCCCTAACAGCAGCCTTAAGCCAGCCTCATTTAAAATGGCCCCTTTCACTAAAATATTCACCAAAAATACAAATTCCACCCGAATCCAACGGGGACTGCTGTGTCTCGTTCAGCCAGTATAGGAGCACGTCTGGGAGAAGTTTCGAGTCAATCGGTCCAAAGACCTGGAAGCTATTGAAATAAATGGGCGGGGTATTTTTTCGTGAAAAATGGCCTTTTCTTTAAAATATTCATGTAAAATACAAATTCCACCGGAATCCAACCAAAACTGGCGACCCTGCTTACACCAGTGAGGAGGACATGCCTGATCGATTTCGAGTCAATCGGTCCAGCCAATCACTAACCCTAACCCTAACCCTAACCCTAGCCTCAGCCTTAAGCCAGGCCTCATGAAAGATTGTCCCTCTGACTAAAATATTCACCAAAAATACAAATTTCACCCGAATCCAACGGGGACTGCTGTGTCTCGTTCAGCCGCTACAGGAGCACGTTTGGGGGAAATTTCCAGTCAATCGGTCCAAAGACCGGGAAGCTATTGAAAAAATCGGCCGAGGTTTTGATGAAAAATGGCCGCTTTTCCTTTAAAATATTCATGTAAAATACAAATTCCACCAGAATCCAACCAAAACTGGCCAGCCTCATTCCACCGGTGAGGAGGACATGCGTGATCAATTTCGAGTCAATCGGTCAAAAGACGGCCGTGGTCCGAAACCCCAGCCCCTTAACCCTAACCCTAGCCCTAACAGCAGCCTTAAGCCAGCCTCATTTAAAATGGCCCCTTTCACTAAAATATTCACCAAAAATACAAATTCCACCCGAATCCAACGGGGACTGCTGTGTCTCGTTCAGCCAGTATAGGAGCACGTCTGGGAGAAGTTTCGAGTCAATCGGTCCAAAGACCTGGAAGCTATTGAAATAAATGGGCGGGGTATTTTTTCGTGAAAAATGGCCTTTTCTTTAAAATATTCATGTAAAATACAAATTCCACCGGAATCCAACCAAAACTGGCGACCCTGCTTACACCAGTGAGGAGGACATGCCTGATCGATTTCGAGTCAATCGGTCCAGCCAATCACTAACCCTAACCCTAACCCTAACCCTAGCCTCAGCCTTAAGCCAGGCCTCATGAAAGATTGTCCCTCTGACTAAAATATTCACCAAAAATACAAATTTCACCCGAATCCAACGGGGACTGCTGTGTCTCGTTCAGCCGCTACAGGAGCACGTTTGGGGGAAATTTCCAGTCAATCGGTCCAAAGACCGGGAAGCTATTGAAAAAATCGGCCGAGGTTTTGATGAAAAATGGCCGCTTTTCCTTTAAAATATTCATGTAAAATACAAATTCCACCAGAATCCAACCAAAACTGGCCAGCCTCATTCCACCGGTGAGGAGGACATGCGTGATCAATTTCGAGTCAATCGGTCAAAAGACGGCCGTGGTCCGAAACCCCAGCCCCTTAACCCTAACCCTAGCCCTAACAGCAGCCTTAAGCCAGCCTCATTTAAAATGGCCCCTTTCACTAAAATATTCACCAAAAATACAAATTCCACCCGAATCCAACGGGGACTGCTGTGTCTCGTTCAGCCAGTATAGGAGCACGTCTGGGAGAAGTTTCGAGTCAATCGGTCCAAAGACCTGGAAGCTATTGAAATAAATGGGCGGGGTATTTTTTCGTGAAAAATGGCCTTTTCTTTAAAATATTCATGTAAAATACAAATTCCACCGGAATCCAACCAAAACTGGCGACCCTGCTTACACCAGTGAGGAGGACATGCCTGATCGATTTCGAGTCAATCGGTCCAGCCAATCACTAACCCTAACCCTAACCCTAACCCTAGCCTCAGCCTTAAGCCAGGCCTCATGAAAGATTGTCCCTCTGACTAAAATATTCACCAAAAATACAAATTTCACCCGAATCCAACGGGGACTGCTGTGTCTCGTTCAGCCGCTACAGGAGCACGTTTGGGGGAAATTTCCAGTCAATCGGTCCAAAGACCGGGAAGCTATTGAAAAAATCGGCCGAGGTTTTGATGAAAAATGGCCGCTTTTCCTTTAAAATATTCATGTAAAATACAAATTCCACCAGAATCCAACCAAAACTGGCCAGCCTCATTCCACCGGTGAGGAGGACATGCGTGATCAATTTCGAGTCAATCGGTCAAAAGACGGCCGTGGTCCGAAACCCCAGCCCCTTAACCCTAACCCTAGCCCTAACAGCAGCCTTAAGCCAGCCTCATTTAAAATGGCCCCTTTCACTAAAATATTCACCAAAAATACAAATTCCACCCGAATCCAACGGGGACTGCTGTGTCTCGTTCAGCCAGTATAGGAGCACGTCTGGGAGAAGTTTCGAGTCAATCGGTCCAAAGACCTGGAAGCTATTGAAATAAATGGGCGGGGTATTTTTTCGTGAAAAATGGCCTTTTCTTTAAAATATTCATGTAAAATACAAATTCCACCGGAATCCAACCAAAACTGGCGACCCTGCTTACACCAGTGAGGAGGACATGCCTGATCGATTTCGAGTCAATCGGTCCAGCCAATCACTAACCCTAACCCTAACCCTAACCCTAGCCTCAGCCTTAAGCCAGGCCTCATGAAAGATTGTCCCTCTGACTAAAATATTCACCAAAAATACAAATTTCACCCGAATCCAACGGGGACTGCTGTGTCTCGTTCAGCCGCTACAGGAGCACGTTTGGGGGAAATTTCCAGTCAATCGGTCCAAAGACCGGGAAGCTATTGAAAAAATCGGCCGAGGTTTTGATGAAAAATGGCCGCTTTTCCTTTAAAATATTCATGTAAAATACAAATTCCACCAGAATCCAACCAAAACTGGCCAGCCTCATTCCACCGGTGAGGAGGACATGCGTGATCAATTTCGAGTCAATCGGTCAAAAGACGGCCGTGGTCCGAAACCCCAGCCCCTTAACCCTAACCCTAGCCCTAACAGCAGCCTTAAGCCAGCCTCATTTAAAATGGCCCCTTTCACTAAAATATTCACCAAAAATACAAATTCCACCCGAATCCAACGGGGACTGCTGTGTCTCGTTCAGCCAGTATAGGAGCACGTCTGGGAGAAGTTTCGAGTCAATCGGTCCAAAGACCTGGAAGCTATTGAAATAAATGGGCGGGGTATTTTTTCGTGAAAAATGGCCTTTTCTTTAAAATATTCATGTAAAATACAAATTCCACCGGAATCCAACCAAAACTGGCGACCCTGCTTACACCAGTGAGGAGGACATGCCTGATCGATTTCGAGTCAATCGGTCCAGCCAATCACTAACCCTAACCCTAACCCTAACCCTAGCCTCAGCCTTAAGCCAGGCCTCATGAAAGATTGTCCCTCTGACTAAAATATTCACCAAAAATACAAATTTCACCCGAATCCAACGGGGACTGCTGTGTCTCGTTCAGCCGCTACAGGAGCACGTTTGGGGGAAATTTCCAGTCAATCGGTCCAAAGACCGGGAAGCTATTGAAAAAATCGGCCGAGGTTTTGATGAAAAATGGCCGCTTTTCCTTTAAAATATTCATGTAAAATACAAATTCCACCAGAATCCAACCAAAACTGGCCAGCCTCATTCCACCGGTGAGGAGGACATGCGTGATCAATTTCGAGTCAATCGGTCAAAAGACGGCCGTGGTCCGAAACCCCAGCCCCTTAACCCTAACCCTAGCCCTAACAGCAGCCTTAAGCCAGCCTCATTTAAAATGGCCCCTTTCACTAAAATATTCACCAAAAATACAAATTCCACCCGAATCCAACGGGGACTGCTGTGTCTCGTTCAGCCAGTATAGGAGCACGTCTGGGAGAAGTTTCGAGTCAATCGGTCCAAAGACCTGGAAGCTATTGAAATAAATGGGCGGGGTATTTTTTCGTGAAAAATGGCCTTTTCTTTAAAATATTCATGTAAAATACAAATTCCACCGGAATCCAACCAAAACTGGCGACCCTGCTTACACCAGTGAGGAGGACATGCCTGATCGATTTCGAGTCAATCGGTCCAGCCAATCACTAACCCTAACCCTAACCCTAACCCTAGCCTCAGCCTTAAGCCAGGCCTCATGAAAGATTGTCCCTCTGACTAAAATATTCTCCAAAAATACAAATTTCACCCGAATCCAACGGGGACTGCTGTGTCTCGTTCAGCCGCTACAGGAGCACGTTTGGGGGAAATTTCCAGTCAATCGGTCCAAAGACCGGGAAGCTATTGAAAAAATCGGCCGAGGTTTTGATGAAAAATGGCCGCTTTTCCTTTAAAATATTCATGTAAAATACAAATTCCACCAGAATCCAACCAAAACTGGCCAGCCTCATTCCACCGGTGAGGAGGACATGCGTGATCAATTTCGAGTCAATCGGTCAAAAGACGGCCGTGGTCCGAAACCCCAGCCCCTTAACCCTAACCCTAGCCCTAACAGCAGCCTTAAGCCAGCCTCATTTAAAATGGCCCCTTTCACTAAAATATTCACCAAAAATACAAATTCCACCCGAATCCAACGGGGACTGCTGTGTCTCGTTCAGCCAGTATAGGAGCACGTCTGGGAGAAGTTTCGAGTCAATCGGTCCAAAGACCTGGAAGCTATTGAAATAAATGGGCGGGGTATTTTTTCGTGAAAAATGGCCTTTTCTTTAAAATATTCATGTAAAATACAAATTCCACCGGAATCCAACCAAAACTGGCGACCCTGCTTACACCAGTGAGGAGGACATGCCTGATCGATTTCGAGTCAATCGGTCCAGCCAATCACTAACCCTAACCCTAACCCTAACCCTAGCCTCAGCCTTAAGCCAGGCCTCATGAAAGATTGTCCCTCTGACTAAAATATTCACCAAAAATACAAATTCCACCCGAATCCAACGGGGACTGCTGTGTCTCGTTCAGCCAGTATAGGAGCACGTCTGGGAGAAGTTTCGAGTCAATCGGTCCAAAGACCTGGAAGCTATTGAAATAAATGGGCGGGGTATTTTTTCGTGAAAAATGGCCTTTTCTTTAAAATATTCATGTAAAATACAAATTCCACCGGAATCCAACCAAAACTGGCGACCCTGCTTACACCAGTGAGGAGGACATGCCTGATCGATTTCAAGTCAATCGGTCCAGCCAATCACTAACCCTAACCCTAACCCTAACCCTAGCCTCAGCCTTAAGCCAGGCCTCATGAAAGATTGTCCCTCTGACTAAAATATTCACCAAAAATACAAATTTCACCCGAATCCAACGGGGACTGCTGTGTCTCGTTCAGCCGCTACAGGAGCACGTCTGGGGGAAATTTCCAGTCAATCGGTCCAAAGACCTGGAAGCTATTGAAAAAATCGGCCGAGGTTTTGATGAAAAATGGCCGCTTTTCCTTTAAAATATTCATGTAAAATACAAATTCCACCAGAATCCAACCAAAACTGGCCAGCCTCATTCCACCGGTGAGGAGGACATGCGTGATCAATTTCGAGTCAATCGGTCAAAAGACGGCCGTGGTCCGAAACCCCAGCCCCTTAACCCTAACCCTAGCCCTAACAGCAGCCTTAAGCCAGCCTCATTTAAAATGGCCCCTTTCACTAAAATATTCACCAAAAATACAAATTCCACCCGAATCCAACGGGGACTGCTGTGTCTCGTTCAGCCAGTATAGGAGCACGTCTGGGAGAAGTTTCGAGTCAATCGGTCCAAAGACCTGGAAGCTATTGAAATAAATGGGCGGGGTATTTTTTCGTGAAAAATGGCCTTTTCTTTAAAATATTCATGTAAAATACAAATTCCACCGGAATCCAACCAAAACTGGCGACCCTGCTTACACCAGTGAGGAGGACATGCCTGATCGATTTCGAGTCAATCGGTCCAGCCAATCACTAACCCTAACCCTAACCCTAACCCTAGCCTCAGCCTTAAGCCAGGCCTCATGAAAGATTGTCCCTCTGACTAAAATATTCACCAAAAATACAAATTTCACCCGAATCCAACGGGGACTGCTGTGTCTCGTTCAGCCGCTACAGGAGCACGTCTGGGGGAAATTTCCAGTCAATCGGTCCAAAGACCTGGAAGCTATTGAAATAAATGGGCGGGGTATTTTTTCGTGAAAAATGGCCTTTTCTTTGAAATATTCATGTAAAATACAAATTCCACCAGAATCCAACCAAAACTGGCCAGCCTCATTCCACCGGTGAGGAGGACATGCGTGATCAATTTCGAGTCAATCGGTCAAAAGACGGCCGTGGTCCGAAACCCCAGCCCCTTAACCCTAACCCTAGCCCTAACAGCAGCCTTAAGCCAGCCTCATTTAAAATGGCCCCTTTCACTAAAATATTCACCAAAAATACAAATTCCACCCGAATCCAACGGGGACTGCTGTGTCTCGTTCAGCCAGTATAGGAGCACGTCTGGGAGAAGTTTCGAGTCAATCGGTCCAAAGACCTGGAAGCTATTGAAATAAATGGGCGGGGTATTTTTTCGTGAAAAATGGCCTTTTCTTTAAAATATTCATGTAAAATACAAATTCCACCGGAATCCAACCAAAACTGGCGACCCTGCTTACACCAGTGAGGAGGACATGCCTGATCGATTTCGAGTCAATCGGTCCAGCCAATCACTAACCCTAACCCTAACCCTAACCCTAGCCTCAGCCTTAAGCCAGGCCTCATGAAAGATTGTCCCTCTGACTAAAATATTCACCAAAAATACAAATTTCACCCGAATCCAACGGGGACTGCTGTGTCTCGTTCAGCCGCTACAGGAGCACGTTTGGGGGAAATTTCCAGTCAATCGGTCCAAAGACCGGGAAGCTATTGAAAAAATCGGCCGAGGTTTTGATGAAAAATGGCCGCTTTTCCTTTAAAATATTCATGTAAAATACAAATTCCACCAGAATCCAACCAAAACTGGCCAGCCTCATTCCACCGGTGAGGAGGACATGCGTGATCAATTTCGAGTCAATCGGTCAAAAGACGGCCGTGGTCCGAAACCCCAGCCCCTTAACCCTAACCCTAGCCCTAACAGCAGCCTTAAGCCAGCCTCATTTAAAATGGCCCCTTTCACTAAAATATTCACCAAAAATACAAATTCCACCCGAATCCAACGGGGACTGCTGTGTCTCGTTCAGCCAGTATAGGAGCACGTCTGGGAGAAGTTTGGAGTCAATCGGTCCAAAGACCTGGAAGCTATTGAAATAAATGGGCGGGGTATTTTTTCGTGAAAAATGGCCTTTTCTTTAAAATATTCATGTAAAATACAAATTCCACCGGAATCCAACCAAAACTGGCGACCCTGCTTACACCAGTGAGGAGGACATGCCTGATCGATTTCGAGTCAATCGGTCCAGCCAATCACTAACCCTAACCCTAACCCTAACCCTAGCCTCAGCCTTAAGCCAGGCCTCATGAAAGATTGTCCCTCTGACTAAAATATTCACCAAAAATACAAATTTCACCCGAATCCAACGGGGACTGCTGTGTCTCGTTCAGCCGCTACAGGAGCACGTCTGGGGGAAATTTCCAGTCAATCGGTCCAAAGACCTGGAAGCTATTGAAATAAATGGGCGGGGTATTTTTTCGTGAAAAATGGCCTTTTCTTTGAAATATTCATGTAAAATACAAATTCCACCAGAATCCAACCAAAACTGGCCAGCCTCATTCCACCGGTGAGGAGGACATGCGTGATCAATTTCGAGTCAATCGGTCAAAAGACGGCCGTGGTCCGAAACCCCAGCCCCTTAACCCTAACCCTAGCCCTAACAGCAGCCTTAAGCCAGCCTCATTTAAAATGGCCCCTTTCACTAAAATATTCACCAAAAATACAAATTCCACCCGAATCCAACGGGGACTGCTGTGTCTCGTTCAGCCAGTATAGGAGCACGTCTGGGAGAAGTTTCGAGTCAATCGGTCCAAAGACCTGGAAGCTATTGAAATAAATGGGCGGGGTATTTTTTCGTGAAAAATGGCCTTTTCTTTAAAATATTCATGTAAAATACAAATTCCACCGGAATCCAACCAAAACTGGCGACCCTGCTTACACCAGTGAGGAGGACATGCCTGATCGATTTCGAGTCAATCGGTCCAGCCAATCACTAACCCTAACCCTAACCCTAACCCTAGCCTCAGCCTTAAGCCAGGCCTCATGAAAGATTGTCCCTCTGACTAAAATATTCACCAAAAATACAAATTCCACCCGAATCCAACGGGGACTGCTGTGTCTCGTTCAGCCAGTATAGGAGCACGTCTGGGAGAAGTTTCGAGTCAATCGGTCCAAAGACCTGGAAGCTATTGAAATAAATGGGCGGGGTATTTTTTCGTGAAAAATGGCCTTTTCTTTAAAATATTCATGTAAAATACAAATTCCACCGGAATCCAACCAAAACTGGCGACCCTGCTTACACCAGTGAGGAGGACATGCCTGATCGATTTCGAGTCAATCGGTCCAGCCAATCACTAACCCTAACCCTAACCCTAACCCTAGCCTCAGCCTTAAGCCAGGCCTCATGAAAGATTGTCCCTCTGACTAAAATATTCACCAAAAATACAAATTTCACCCGAATCCAACGGGGACTGCTGTGTCTCGTTCAGCCGCTACAGGAGCACGTCTGGGGGAAATTTCCAGTCAATCGGTCCAAAGACCTGGAAGCTATTGAAAAAATCGGCCGAGGTTTTGATGAAAAATGGCCGCTTTTCCTTTAAAATATTCATGTAAAATACAAATTCCACCAGAATCCAACCAAAACTGGCCAGCCTCATTCCACCGGTGAGGAGGACATGCGTGATCAATTTCGAGTCAATCGGTCAAAAGACGGCCGTGGTCCGAAACCCCAGCCCCTTAACCCTAACCCTAGCCCTAACAGCAGCCTTAAGCCAGCCTCATTTAAAATGGCCCCTTTCACTAAAATATTCACCAAAAATACAAATTCCACCCGAATCCAACGGGGACTGCTGTGTCTCGTTCAGCCAGTATAGGAGCACGTCTGGGAGAAGTTTCGAGTCAATCGGTCCAAAGACCTGGAAGCTATTGAAATAAATGGGCGGGGTATTTTTTCGTGAAAAATGGCCTTTTCTTTAAAATATTCATGTAAAATACAAATTCCACCGGAATCCAACCAAAACTGGCGACCCTGCTTACACCAGTGAGGAGGACATGCCTGATCGATTTCGAGTCAATCGGTCCAGCCAATCACTAACCCTAACCCTAACCCTAACCCTAGCCTCAGCCTTAAGCCAGGCCTCATGAAAGATTGTCCCTCTGACTAAAATATTCACCAAAAATACAAATTTCACCCGAATCCAACGGGGACTGCTGTGTCTCGTTCAGCCGCTACAGGAGCACGTCTGGGGGAAATTTCCAGTCAATCGGTCCAAAGACCTGGAAGCTATTGAAAAAATCGGCCGAGGTTTTGATGAAAAATGGCCGCTTTTCCTTTAAAATATTCATGTAAAATACAAATTCCACCAGAATCCAACCAAAACTGGCCAGCCTCATTCCACCGGTGAGGAGGACATGCGTGATCAATTTCGAGTCAATCGGTCAAAAGACGGCCGTGGTCCGAAACCCCAGCCCCTTAACCCTAACCCTAGCCCTAACAGCAGCCTTAAGCCAGCCTCATTTAAAATGGCCCCTTTCACTAAAATATTCACCAAAAATACAAATTCCACCCGAATCCAACGGGGACTGCTGTGTCTCGTTCAGCCAGTATAGGAGCACGTCTGGGAGAAGTTTCGAGTCAATCGGTCCAAAGACCTGGAAGCTATTGAAATAAATGGGCGGGGTATTTTTTCGTGAAAAATGGCCTTTTCTTTAAAATATTCATGTAAAATACAAATTCCACCGGAATCCAACCAAAACTGGCGACCCTGCTTACACCAGTGAGGAGGACATGCCTGATCGATTTCGAGTCAATCGGTCCAGCCAATCACTAACCCTAACCCTAACCCTAACCCTAGCCTCAGCCTTAAGCCAGGCCTCATGAAAGATTGTCCCTCTGACTAAAATATTCACCAAAAATACAAATTTCACCCGAATCCAACGGGGACTGCTGTGTCTCGTTCAGCCGCTACAGGAGCACGTCTGGGGGAAATTTCCAGTCAATCGGTCCAAAGACCTGGAAGCTATTGAAATAAATGGGCGGGGTATTTTTTCGTGAAAAATGGCCTTTTCTTTGAAATATTCATGTAAAATACAAATTCCACCAGAATCCAACCAAAACTGGCCAGCCTCATTCCACCGGTGAGGAGGACATGCGTGATCAATTTCGAGTCAATCGGTCAAAAGACGGCCGTGGTCCGAAACCCCAGCCCCTTAACCCTAACCCTAGCCCTAACAGCAGCCTTAAGCCAGCCTCATTTAAAATGGCCCCTTTCACTAAAATATTCACCAAAAATACAAATTCCACCCGAATCCAACGGGGACTGCTGTGTCTCGTTCAGCCAGTATAGGAGCACGTCTGGGAGAAGTTTCGAGTCAATCGGTCCAAAGACCTGGAAGCTATTGAAATAAATGGGCGGGGTATTTTTTCGTGAAAAATGGCCTTTTCTTTAAAATATTCATGTAAAATACAAATTCCACCGGAATCCAACCAAAACTGGCGACCCTGCTTACACCAGTGAGGAGGACATGCCTGATCGATTTCGAGTCAATCGGTCCAGCCAATCACTAACCCTAACCCTAACCCTAACCCTAGCCTCAGCCTTAAGCCAGGCCTCATGAAAGATTGTCCCTCTGACTAAAATATTCACCAAAAATACAAATTCCACCCGAATCCAACGGGGACTGCTGTGTCTCGTTCAGCCAGTATAGGAGCACGTCTGGGAGAAGTTTCGAGTCAATCGGTCCAAAGACCTGGAAGCTATTGAAATAAATGGGCGGGGTATTTTTTCGTGAAAAATGGCCTTTTCTTTAAAATATTCATGTAAAATACAAATTCCACCGGAATCCAACCAAAACTGGCGACCCTGCTTACACCAGTGAGGAGGACATGCCTGATCGATTTCGAGTCAATCGGTCCAGCCAATCACTAACCCTAACCCTAACCCTAACCCTAGCCTCAGCCTTAAGCCAGGCCTCATGAAAGATTGTCCCTCTGACTAAAATATTCACCAAAAATACAAATTTCACCCGAATCCAACGGGGACTGCTGTGTCTCGTTCAGCCGCTACAGGAGCACGTCTGGGGGAAATTTCCAGTCAATCGGTCCAAAGACCTGGAAGCTATTGAAAAAATCGGCCGAGGTTTTGATGAAAAATGGCCGCTTTTCCTTTAAAATATTCATGTAAAATACAAATTCCACCAGAATCCAACCAAAACTGGCCAGCCTCATTCCACCGGTGAGGAGGACATGCGTGATCAATTTCGAGTCAATCGGTCAAAAGACGGCCGTGGTCCGAAACCCCAGCCCCTTAAACCTAACCCTAGCCCTAACAGCAGCCTTAAGCCAGCCTCATTTAAAATGGCCCCTTTCACTAAAATATTCACCAAAAATACAAATTCCACCCGAATCCAACGGGGACTGCTGTGTCTCGTTCAGCCAGTATAGGAGCACGTCTGGGAGAAGTTTCGAGTCAATCGGTCCAAAGACCTGGAAGCTATTGAAATAAATGGGCGGGGTATTTTTTCGTGAAAAATGGCCTTTTCTTTAAAATATTCATGTAAAATACAAATTCCACCGGAATCCAACCAAAACTGGCGACCCTGCTTACACCAGTGAGGAGGACATGCCTGATCGATTTGGAGTCAATCGGTCCAGCCAATCACTAACCCTAACCCTAACCCTAACCCTAGCCTCAGCCTTAAGCCAGGCCTCATGAAAGATTGTCCCTCTGACTAAAATATTCACCAAAAATACAAATTTCACCCGAATCCAACGGGGACTGCTGTGTCTCGTTCAGCCGCTACAGGAGCACGTCTGGGGGAAATTTCCAGTCAATCGGTCCAAAGACCTGGAAGCTATTGAAATAAATGGGCGGGGTATTTTTTCGTGAAAAATGGCCTTTTCTTTGAAATATTCATGTAAAATACAAATTCCACCAGAATCCAACCAAAACTGGCCAGCCTCATTCCACCGGTGAGGAGGACATGCGTGATCAATTTCGAGTCAATCGGTCAAAAGACGGCCGTGGTCCGAAACCCCAGCCCCTTAACCCTAACCCTAGCCCTAACAGCAGCCTTAAGCCAGCCTCATTTAAAATGGCCCCTTTCACTAAAATATTCACCAAAAATACAAATTCCACCCGAATCCAACGGGGACTGCTGTGTCTCGTTCAGCCAGTATAGGAGCACGTCTGGGAGAAGTTTCGAGTCAATCGGTCCAAAGACCTGGAAGCTATTGAAATAAATGGGCGGGGTATTTTTTCGTGAAAAATGGCCTTTTCTTTAAAATATTCATGTAAAATACAAATTCCACCGGAATCCAACCAAAACTGGCGACCCTGCTTACACCAGTGAGGAGGACATGCCTGATCGATTTCGAGTCAATCGGTCCAGCCAATCACTAACCCTAACCCTAACCCTAACCCTAGCCTCAGCCTTAAGCCAGGCCTCATGAAAGATTGTCCCTCTGACTAAAATATTCACCAAAAATACAAATTCCACCCGAATCCAACGGGGACTGCTGTGTCTCGTTCAGCCAGTATAGGAGCACGTCTGGGAGAAGTTTCGAGTCAATCGGTCCAAAGACCTGGAAGCTATTGAAATAAATGGGCGGGGTATTTTTTCGTGAAAAATGGCCTTTTCTTTAAAATATTCATGTAAAATACAAATTCCACCGGAATCCAACCAAAACTGGCGACCCTGCTTACACCAGTGAGGAGGACATGCCTGATCGATTTCAAGTCAATCGGTCCAGCCAATCACTAACCCTAACCCTAACCCTAACCCTAGCCTCAGCCTTAAGCCAGGCCTCATGAAAGATTGTCCCTCTGACTAAAATATTCACCAAAAATACAAATTTCACCCGAATCCAACGGGGACTGCTGTGTCTCGTTCAGCCGCTACAGGAGCACGTCTGGGGGAAATTTCCAGTCAATCGGTCCAAAGACCTGGAAGCTATTGAAAAAATCGGCCGAGGTTTTGATGAAAAATGGCCGCTTTTCCTTTAAAATATTCATGTAAAATACAAATTCCACCAGAATCCAACCAAAACTGGCCAGCCTCATTCCACCGGTGAGGAGGACATGCGTGATCAATTTCGAGTCAATCGGTCAAAAGACGGCCGTGGTCCGAAACCCCAGCCCCTTAACCCTAACCCTAGCCCTAACAGCAGCCTTAAGCCAGCCTCATTTAAAATGGCCCCTTTCACTAAAATATTCACCAAAAATACAAATTCCACCCGAATCCAACGGGGACTGCTGTGTCTCGTTCAGCCAGTATAGGAGCACGTCTGGGAGAAGTTTCGAGTCAATCGGTCCAAAGACCTGGAAGCTATTGAAATAAATGGGCGGGGTATTTTTTCGTGAAAAATGGCCTTTTCTTTAAAATATTCATGTAAAATACAAATTCCACCGGAATCCAACCAAAACTGGCGACCCTGCTTACACCAGTGAGGAGGACATGCCTGATCGATTTCGAGTCAATCGGTCCAGCCAATCACTAACCCTAACCCTAACCCTAACCCTAGCCTCAGCCTTAAGCCAGGCCTCATGAAAGATTGTCCCTCTGACTAAAATATTCACCAAAAATACAAATTTCACCCGAATCCAACGGGGACTGCTGTGTCTCGTTCAGCCGCTACAGGAGCACGTCTGGGGGAAATTTCCAGTCAATCGGTCCAAAGACCTGGAAGCTATTGAAATAAATGGGCGGGGTATTTTTTCGTGAAAAATGGCATTTTCTTTGAAATATTCATGTAAAATACAAATTCCACCGGAATCCAACCAAAACTGGCGACCCTGCTTACACCAGGGAGGAGGACATGCCTGATCGATTTCGAGTCAATCGGTCCAGCCAATCACTAACCCTAACCCTAACCCTAACCCTAGCCTCAGCCTTAAGCCAGGCCTCATGAAAGATTGTCCCTCTGACTATAATATTCACCAAAAATACAAATTCCACCCGAATCCAACGGGGACTGCTGTGTCTCGTTCAGCCGCTACAGGAGCACGTCTGGGGGAAATTTCCAGTCAATCGGTCCAAAGACCTGGAAGCTATTGAAAAAATCGGCCGAGGTTTTGATGAAAAATGGCCGCTTTTCCTTTAAAATATTCATGTAAAATACAAATTCCACCAGAATCCAACCAAAACTGGCCAGCCTCATTCCACCGGTGAGGAGGACATGCGTGATCAATTTCGAGTCAATCGGTCAAAAGACGGCCGTGGTCCGAAACCCCAGCCCCTTAACCCTAACCCTAGCCCTAACAGCAGCCTTAAGCCAGCCTCATTTAAAATGGCCCCTTTCACTAAAATATTCACCAAAAATACAAATTCCACCCGAATCCAACGGGGACTGCTGTGTCTCGTTCAGCCAGTATAGGAGCACGTCTGGGAGAAGTTTCGAGTCAATCGGTCCAAAGACCTGGAAGCTATTGAAATAAATGGGCGGGGTATTTTTTCGTGAAAAATGGCCTTTTCTTTAAAATATTCATGTAAAATACAAATTCCACCGGAATCCAACCAAAACTGGCGACCCTGCTTACACCAGTGAGGAGGACATGCCTGATCGATTTCGAGTCAATCGGTCCAGCCAATCACTAACCCTAACCCTAACCCTAACCCTAGCCTCAGCCTTAAGCCAGGCCTCATGAAAGATTGTCCCTCTGACTAAAATATTCACCAAAAATACAAATTTCACCCGAATCCAACGGGGACTGCTGTGTCTCGTTCAGCCGCTACAGGAGCACGTTTGGGGGAAATTTCCAGTCAATCGGTCCAAAGACCGGGAAGCTATTGAAAAAATCGGCCGAGGTTTTGATGAAAAATGGCCGCTTTTCCTTTAAAATATTCATGTAAAATACAAATTCCACCAGAATCCAACCAAAACTGGCCAGCCTCATTCCACCGGTGAGGAGGACATGCGTGATCAATTTCGAGTCAATCGGTCAAAAGACGGCCGTGGTCCGAAACCCCAGCCCCTTAACCCTAACCCTAGCCCTAACAGCAGCCTTAAGCCAGCCTCATTTAAAATGGCCCCTTTCACTAAAATATTCACCAAAAATACAAATTCCACCCGAATCCAACGGGGACTGCTGTGTCTCGTTCAGCCAGTATAGGAGCACGTCTGGGAGAAGTTTCGAGTCAATCGGTCCAAAGACCTGGAAGCTATTGAAATAAATGGGCGGGGTATTTTTTCGTGAAAAATGGCCTTTTCTTTAAAATATTCATGTAAAATACAAATTCCACCGGAATCCAACCAAAACTGGCGACCCTGCTTACACCAGTGAGGAGGACATGCCTGATCGATTTCGAGTCAATCGGTCCAGCCAATCACTAACCCTAACCCTAACCCTAACCCTAGCCTCAGCCTTAAGCCAGGCCTCATGAAAGATTGTCCCTCTGACTAAAATATTCACCAAAAATACAAATTTCACCCGAATCCAACGGGGACTGCTGTGTCTCGTTCAGCCGCTACAGGAGCACGTTTGGGGGAAATTTCCAGTCAATCGGTCCAAAGACCGGGAAGCTATTGAAAAAATCGGCCGAGGTTTTGATGAAAAATGGCCGCTTTTCCTTTAAAATATTCATGTAAAATACAAATTCCACCAGAATCCAACCAAAACTGGCCAGCCTCATTCCACCGGTGAGGAGGACATGCGTGATCAATTTCGAGTCAATCGGTCAAAAGACGGCCGTGGTCCGAAACCCCAGCCCCTTAACCCTAACCCTAGCCCTAACAGCAGCCTTAAGCCAGCCTCATTTAAAATGGCCCCTTTCACTAAAATATTCACCAAAAATACAAATTCCACCCGAATCCAACGGGGACTGCTGTGTCTCGTTCAGCCAGTATAGGAGCACGTCTGGGAGAAGTTTCGAGTCAATCGGTCCAAAGACCTGGAAGCTATTGAAATAAATGGGCGGGGTATTTTTTCGTGAAAAATGGCCTTTTCTTTAAAATATTCATGTAAAATACAAATTCCACCGGAATCCAACCAAAACTGGCGACCCTGCTTACACCAGTGAGGAGGACATGCCTGATCGATTTCGAGTCAATCGGTCCAGCCAATCACTAACCCTAACCCTAACCCTAACCCTAGCCTCAGCCTTAAGCAAGGCCTCATGAAAGATTGTCCCTCTGACTAAAATATTCACCAAAAATACAAATTCCACCCGAATCCAACGGGGACTGCTGTGTCTCGTTCAGCCAGTATAGGAGCACGTCTGGGAGAAGTTTCCAGTCAATCGGTCCAAAGACCTGGAAGCTATTGAAATAAATGGGCGGGGTATTTTTTCGTGAAAAATGGCCTTTTCTTTAAAATATTCATGTAAAATACAAATTCCACCGGAATCCAACCAAAACTGGCGACCCTGCTTACACCAGTGAGGAGGACATGCCTGATCGATTTCGAGTCAATCGGTCCAGCCAATCACTAACCCTAACCCTAACCCTAACCCTAGCCTCAGCCTTAAGCCAGGCCTCATGAAAGATTGTCCCTCTGACTAAAATATTCACCAAAAATACAAATTTCACCCGAATCCAACGGGGACTGCTGTGTCTCGTTCAGCCGCTACAGGAGCACGTTTGGGGGAAATTTCCAGTCAATCGGTCCAAAGACCGGGAAGCTATTGAAAAAATCGGCCGAGGTTTTGATGAAAAATGGCCGCTTTTCCTTTAAAATATTCATGTAAAATACAAATTCCACCAGAATCCAACCAAAACTGGCCAGCCTCATTCCACCGGTGAGGAGGACATGCGTGATCAATTTCGAGTCAATCGGTCAAAAGACGGCCGTGGTCCGAAACCCCAGCCCCTTAACCCTAACCCTAGCCCTAACAGCAGCCTTAAGCCAGCCTCATTTAAAATGGCCCCTTTCACTAAAATATTCACCAAAAATACAAATTCCACCCGAATCCAACGGGGACTGCTGTGTCTCGTTCAGCCAGTATAGGAGCACGTCTGGGAGAAGTTTCGAGTCAATCGGTCCAAAGACCTGGAAGCTATTGAAATAAATGGGCGGGGTATTTTTTCGTGAAAAATGGCCTTTTCTTTAAAATATTCATGTAAAATACAAATTCCACCGGAATCCAACCAAAACTGGCGACCCTGCTTACACCAGTGAGGAGGACATGCCTGATCGATTTCGAGTCAATCGGTCCAGCCAATCACTAACCCTAACCCTAGCCTCAGCCTTAAGCCAGGCCTCATGAAAGATTGTCCCTCTGACTAAAATATTCACCAAAAATACAAATTCCACCCGAATCCAACGGGGACTGCTGTGTCTCGCTCAGCCAGTATAGGAGCACGTCTGGGAGAAGTTTCGAGTCAATCGGTCCAAAGACCTGGAAGCTATTGAAATAAATGGGCGGGGTATTTTTTCGTGAAAAATGGCCTTTTCTTTAAAATATTAATGTAAAATACAAATTCCACCGGAATCCAACCAAAACTGGCGACCCTGCTTACACCAGGGAGGAGGACATGCCTGATCGATTTCGAGTCAATCGGTCCAGCCAATCACTAACCCTAACCCTAACCCTAACCCTAGCCTCAGCCTTAAGCCAGGCCTCATGAAAGATTGTCCCTCTGACTATAATATTCACCAAAAATACAAATTCCACCCGAATCCAACGGGGACTGCTGTGTCTCGTTCAGCCGCTACAGGAGCACGTCTGGGGGAAATTTCCAGTCAATCGGTCCAAAGACCTGGAAGCTATTGAAATAAATGGGCGGGGTATTTTTTCGTGAAAAATGGCCTTTTCTTTAAAATATTAATGTAAAATACAAATTCCACCGGAATCCAACCAAAACTGGCGACCCTGCTTACACCAGGGAGGAGGACATGCCTGATCGATTTCGAGTCAATCGGTCCAGCCAATCACTAACCCTAACCCTAACCCTAACCCTAGCCTCAGCCTTAAGCCAGGCCTCATGAAAGATTGTCCCTCTGACTATAATATTCACCAAAAATACAAATTCCACCCGAATCCAACGGGGACTGCTGTGTCTCGTTCAGCCGCTACAGGAGCACGTCTGGGGGAAATTTCCAGTCAATCGGTCCAAAGACCTGGAAGCTATTGAAAAAATCGGCCGAGGTTTTGATGAAAAATGGCCGCTTTTCCTTTAAAATATTCATGTAAAATACAAATTCCACCAGAATCCAACCAAAACTGGCCAGCCTCATTCCACCGGTGAGGAGGACATGCGTGATCAATTTCGAGTCAATCGGTCAAAAGACGGCCGTGGTCCGAAACCCCAGCCCCTTAACCCTAACCCTAGCCCTAACAGCAGCCTTAAGCCAGCCTCATTTAAAATGGCCCCTTTCACTAAAATATTCACCAAAAATACAAATTCCACCCGAATCCAACGGGGACTGCTGTGTCTCGTTCAGCCAGTATAGGAGCACGTCTGGGAGAAGTTTCGAGTCAATCGGTCCAAAGACCTGGAAGCTATTGAAATAAATGGGCGGGGTATTTTTTCGTGAAAAATGGCCTTTTCTTTAAAATATTCATGTAAAATACAAATTCCACCGGAATCCAACCAAAACTGGCGACCCTGCTTACACCAGTGAGGAGGACATGCCTGATCGATTTCGAGTCAATCGGTCCAGCCAATCACTAACCCTAACCCTAACCCTAACCCTAGCCTCAGCCTTAAGCCAGGCCTCATGAAAGATTGTCCCTCTGACTAAAATATTCACCAAAAATACAAATTTCACCCGAATCCAACGGGGACTGCTGTGTCTCGTTCAGCCAGTATAGGAGCACGTCTGGGAGAAGTTTCCAGTCAATCGGTCCAAAGACCTGGAAGCTATTGAAATAAATGGGCGGGGTATTTTTTCGTGAAAAATGGCCTTTTCTTTAAAATATTCATGTAAAATACAAATTCCACCGGAATCCAACCAAAACTGGCGACCCTGCTTACACCAGTGAGGAGGACATGCCTGATCGATTTCGAGTCAATCGGTCCAGCCAATCACTAACCCTAACCCTAACCCTAACCCTAGCCTCAGCCTTAAGCCAGGCCTCATGAAAGATTGTCCCTCTGACTAAAATATTCACCAAAAATACAAATTTCACCCGAATCCAACGGGGACTGCTGTGTCTCGTTCAGCCGCTACAGGAGCACGTTTGGGGGAAATTTCCAGTCAATCGGTCCAAAGACCGGGAAGCTATTGAAAAAATCGGCCGAGGTTTTGATGAAAAATGGCCGCTTTTCCTTTAAAATATTCATGTAAAATACAAATTCCACCAGAATCCAACCAAAACTGGCCAGCCTCATTCCACCGGTGAGGAGGACATGCGTGATCAATTTCGAGTCAATCGGTCAAAAGACGGCCGTGGTCCGAAACCCCAGCCCCTTAACCCTAACCCTAGCCCTAACAGCAGCCTTAAGCCAGCCTCATTTAAAATGGCCCCTTTCACTAAAATATTCACCAAAAATACAAATTCCACCCGAATCCAACGGGGACTGCTGTGTCTCGTTCAGCCAGTATAGGAGCACGTCTGGGAGAAGTTTCGAGTCAATCGGTCCAAAGACCTGGAAGCTATTGAAATAAATGGGCGGGGTATTTTTTCGTGAAAAATGGCCTTTTCTTTAAAATATTCATGTAAAATACAAATTCCACCGGAATCCAACCAAAACTGGCGACCCTGCTTACACCAGTGAGGAGGACATGCCTGATCGATTTCGAGTCAATCGGTCCAGCCAATCACTAACCCTAACCCTAGCCTCAGCCTTAAGCCAGGCCTCATGAAAGATTGTCCCTCTGACTAAAATATTCACCAAAAATACAAATTCCACCCGAATCCAACGGGGACTGCTGTGTCTCGCTCAGCCAGTATAGGAGCACGTCTGGGAGAAGTTTCGAGTCAATCGGTCCAAAGACCTGGAAGCTATTGAAATAAATGGGCGGGGTATTTTTTCGTGAAAAATGGCCTTTTCTTTAAAATATTAATGTAAAATACAAATTCCACCGGAATCCAACCAAAACTGGCGACCCTGCTTACACCAGGGAGGAGGACATGCCTGATCGATTTCGAGTCAATCGGTCCAGCCAATCACTAACCCTAACCCTAACCCTAACCCTAGCCTCAGCCTTAAGCCAGGCCTCATGAAAGATTGTCCCTCTGACTATAATATTCACCAAAAATACAAATTCCACCCGAATCCAACGGGGACTGCTGTGTCTCGTTCAGCCGCTACAGGAGCACGTCTGGGGGAAATTTCCAGTCAATCGGTCCAAAGACCTGGAAGCTATTGAAATAAATGGGCGGGGTATTTTTTCGTGAAAAATGGCCTTTTCTTTAAAATATTAATGTAAAATACAAATTCCACCGGAATCCAACCAAAACTGGCGACCCTGCTTACACCAGGGAGGAGGACATGCCTGATCGATTTCGAGTCAATCGGTCCAGCCAATCACTAACCCTAACCCTAACCCTAACCCTAGCCTCAGCCTTAAGCCAGGCCTCATGAAAGATTGTCCCTCTGACTATAATATTCACCAAAAATACAAATTCCACCCGAATCCAACGGGGACTGCTGTGTCTCGTTCAGCCGCTACAGGAGCACGTCTGGGGGAAATTTCCAGTCAATCGGTCCAAAGACCTGGAAGCTATTGAAAAAATCGGCCGAGGTTTTGATGAAAAATGGCCGCTTTTCCTTTAAAATATTCATGTAAAATACAAATTCCACCAGAATCCAACCAAAACTGGCCAGCCTCATTCCACCGGTGAGGAGGACATGCGTGATCAATTTCGAGTCAATCGGTCAAAAGACGGCCGTGGTCCGAAACCCCAGCCCCTTAACCCTAACCCTAGCCCTAACAGCAGCCTTAAGCCAGCCTCATTTAAAATGGCCCCTTTCACTAAAATATTCACCAAAAATACAAATTCCACCCGAATCCAACGGGGACTGCTGTGTCTCGTTCAGCCAGTATAGGAGCACGTCTGGGAGAAGTTTCGAGTCAATCGGTCCAAAGACCTGGAAGCTATTGAAATAAATGGGCGGGGTATTTTTTCGTGAAAAATGGCCTTTTCTTTAAAATATTCATGTAAAATACAAATTCCACCGGAATCCAACCAAAACTGGCGACCCTGCTTACACCAGTGAGGAGGACATGCCTGATCGATTTCGAGTCAATCGGTCCAGCCAATCACTAACCCTAACCCTAACCCTAACCCTAGCCTCAGCCTTAAGCCAGGCCTCATGAAAGATTGTCCCTCTGACTAAAATATTCACCAAAAATACAAATTTCACCCGAATCCAACGGGGACTGCTGTGTCTCGTTCAGCCGCTACAGGAGCACGTTTGGGGGAAATTTCCAGTCAATCGGTCCAAAGACCGGGAAGCTATTGAAAAAATCGGCCGAGGTTTTGATGAAAAATGGCCGCTTTTCCTTTAAAATATTCATGTAAAATACAAATTCCACCAGAATCCAACCAAAACTGGCCAGCCTCATTCCACCGGTGAGGAGGACATGCGTGATCAATTTCGAGTCAATCGGTCAAAAGACGGCCGTGGTCCGAAACCCCAGCCCCTTAACCCTAACCCTAGCCCTAACAGCAGCCTTAAGCCAGCCTCATTTAAAATGGCCCCTTTCACTAAAATATTCACCAAAAATACAAATTCCACCCGAATCCAACGGGGACTGCTGTGTCTCGTTCAGCCAGTATAGGAGCACGTCTGGGAGAAGTTTCGAGTCAATCGGTCCAAAGACCTGGAAGCTATTGAAATAAATGGGCGGGGTATTTTTTCGTGAAAAATGGCCTTTTCTTTAAAATATTCATGTAAAATACAAATTCCACCGGAATCCAACCAAAACTGGCGACCCTGCTTACACCAGTGAGGAGGACATGCCTGATCGATTTCGAGTCAATCGGTCCAGCCAATCACTAACCCTAACCCTAACCCTAACCCTAGCCTCAGCCTTAAGCCAGGCCTCATGAAAGATTGTCCCTCTGACTAAAATATTCACCAAAAATACAAATTTCACCCGAATCCAACGGGGACTGCTGTGTCTCGTTCAGCCGCTACAGGAGCACGTTTGGGGGAAATTTCCAGTCAATCGGTCCAAAGACCGGGAAGCTATTGAAAAAATCGGCCGAGGTTTTGATGAAAAATGGCCGCTTTTCCTTTAAAATATTCATGTAAAATACAAATTCCACCAGAATCCAACCAAAACTGGCCAGCCTCATTCCACCGGTGAGGAGGACATGCGTGATCAATTTCGAGTCAATCGGTCAAAAGACGGCCGTGGTCCGAAACCCCAGCCCCTTAACCCTAACCCTAGCCCTAACAGCAGCCTTAAGCCAGCCTCATTTAAAATGGCCCCTTTCACTAAAATATTCACCAAAAATACAAATTCCACCCGAATCCAATGGGGACTGCTGTGTCTCGTTCAGCCAGTATAGGAGCACGTCTGGGAGAAGTTTCGAGTCAATCGGTCCAAAGACCTGGAAGCTATTGAAATAAATGGGCGGGGTATTTTTTCGTGAAAAATGGCCTTTTCTTTAAAATATTCATGTAAAATACAAATTCCACCGGAATCCAACCAAAACTGGCGACCCTGCTTACACCAGTGAGGAGGACATGCCTGATCGATTTCGAGTCAATCGGTCCAGCCAATCACTAACCCTAACCCTAACCCTAACCCTAGCCTCAGCCTTAAGCAAGGCCTCATGAAAGATTGTCCCTCTGACTAAAATATTCACCAAAAATACAAATTCCACCCGAATCCAACGGGGACTGCTGTGTCTCGTTCAGCCAGTATAGGAGCACGTCTGGGAGAAGTTTCCAGTCAATCGGTCCAAAGACCTGGAAGCTATTGAAATAAATGGGCGGGGTATTTTTTCGTGAAAAATGGCCTTTTCTTTAAAATATTCATGTAAAATACAAATTCCACCGGAATCCAACCAAAACTGGCGACCCTGCTTACACCAGTGAGGAGGACATGCCTGATCGATTTCGAGTCAATCGGTCCAGCCAATCACTAACCCTAACCCTAACCCTAACCCTAGCCTCAGCCTTAAGCCAGGCCTCATGAAAGATTGTCCCTCTGACTAAAATATTCACCAAAAATACAAATTTCACCCGAATCCAACGGGGACTGCTGTGTCTCGTTCAGCCGCTACAGGAGCACGTTTGGGGGAAATTTCCAGTCAATCGGTCCAAAGACCGGGAAGCTATTGAAAAAATCGGCCGAGGTTTTGATGAAAAATGGCCGCTTTTCCTTTAAAATATTCATGTAAAATACAAATTCCACCAGAATCCAACCAAAACTGGCCAGCCTCATTCCACCGGTGAGGAGGACATGCGTGATCAATTTCGAGTCAATCGGTCAAAAGACGGCCGTGGTCCGAAACCCCAGCCCCTTAACCCTAACCCTAGCCCTAACAGCAGCCTTAAGCCAGCCTCATTTAAAATGGCCCCTTTCACTAAAATATTCACCAAAAATACAAATTCCACCCGAATCCAACGGGGACTGCTGTGTCTCGTTCAGCCAGTATAGGAGCACGTCTGGGAGAAGTTTCGAGTCAATCGGTCCAAAGACCTGGAAGCTATTGAAATAAATGGGCGGGGTATTTTTTCGTGAAAAATGGCCTTTTCTTTAAAATATTCATGTAAAATACAAATTCCACCGGAATCCAACCAAAACTGGCGACCCTGCTTACACCAGTGAGGAGGACATGCCTGATCGATTTCGAGTCAATCGGTCCAGCCAATCACTAACCCTAACCCTAACCCTAACCCTAGCCTCAGCCTTAAGCCAGGCCTCATGAAAGATTGTCCCTCTGACTAAAATATTCACCAAAAATACAAATTTCACCCGAATCCAACGGGGACTGCTGTGTCTCGTTCAGCCGCTACAGGAGCACGTTTGGGGGAAATTTCCAGTCAATCGGTCCAAAGACCGGGAAGCTATTGAAAAAATCGGCCGAGGTTTTGATGAAAAATGGCCGCTTTTCCTTTAAAATATTCATGTAAAATACAAATTCCACCAGAATCCAACCAAAACTGGCCAGCCTCATTCCACCGGTGAGGAGGACATGCGTGATCAATTTCGAGTCAATCGGTCAAAAGACGGCCGTGGTCCGAAACCCCAGCCCCTTAACCCTAACCCTAGCCCTAACAGCAGCCTTAAGCCAGCCTCATTTAAAATGGCCCCTTTCACTAAAATATTCACCAAAAATACAAATTCCACCCGAATCCAACGGGGACTGCTGTGTCTCGTTCAGCCAGTATAGGAGCACGTCTGGGAGAAGTTTCGAGTCAATCGGTCCAAAGACCTGGAAGCTATTGAAATAAATGGGCGGGGTATTTTTTCGTGAAAAATGGCCTTTTCTTTAAAATATTCATGTAAAATACAAATTCCACCGGAATCCAACCAAAACTGGCGACCCTGCTTACACCAGTGAGGAGGACATGCCTGATCGATTTCGAGTCAATCGGTCCAGCCAATCACTAACCCTAACCCTAACCCTAACCCTAGCCTCAGCCTTAAGCCAGGCCTCATGAAAGATTGTCCCTCTGACTAAAATATTCACCAAAAATACAAATTTCACCCGAATCCAACGGGGACTGCTGTGTCTCGTTCAGCCGCTACAGGAGCACGTTTGGGGGAAATTTCCAGTCAATCGGTCCAAAGACCGGGAAGCTATTGAAAAAATCGGCCGAGGTTTTGATGAAAAATGGCCGCTTTTCCTTTAAAATATTCATGTAAAATACAAATTCCACCAGAATCCAACCAAAACTGGCCAGCCTCATTCCACCGGTGAGGAGGACATGCGTGATCAATTTCGAGTCAATCGGTCAAAAGACGGCCGTGGTCCGAAACCCCAGCCCCTTAACCCTAACCCTAGCCCTAACAGCAGCCTTAAGCCAGCCTCATTTAAAATGGCCCCTTTCACTAAAATATTCACCAAAAATACAAATTCCACCCGAATCCAACGGGGACTGCTGTGTCTCGTTCAGCCAGTATAGGAGCACGTCTGGGAGAAGTTTCGAGTCAATCGGTCCAAAGACCTGGAAGCTATTGAAATAAATGGGCGGGGTATTTTTTCGTGAAAAATGGCCTTTTCTTTAAAATATTCATGTAAAATACAAATTCCACCGGAATCCAACCAAAACTGGCGACCCTGCTTACACCAGTGAGGAGGACATGCCTGATCGATTTCGAGTCAATCGGTCCAGCCAATCACTAACCCTAACCCTAACCCTAACCCTAGCCTCAGCCTTAAGCCAGGCCTCATGAAAGATTGTCCCTCTGACTAAAATATTCACCAAAAATACAAATTTCACCCGAATCCAACGGGGACTGCTGTGTCTCGTTCAGCCGCTACAGGAGCACGTTTGGGGGAAATTTCCAGTCAATCGGTCCAAAGACCGGGAAGCTATTGAAAAAATCGGCCGAGGTTTTGATGAAAAATGGCCGCTTTTCCTTTAAAATATTCATGTAAAATACAAATTCCACCAGAATCCAACCAAAACTGGCCAGCCTCATTCCACCGGTGAGGAGGACATGCGTGATCAATTTCGAGTCAATCGGTCAAAAGACGGCCGTGGTCCGAAACCCCAGCCCCTTAACCCTAACCCTAGCCCTAACAGCAGCCTTAAGCCAGCCTCATTTAAAATGGCCCCTTTCACTAAAATATTCACCAAAAATACAAATTCCACCCGAATCCAACAGGGACTGCTGTGTCTCGTTCAGCCAGTATAGGAGCACGTCTGGGAGAAGTTTCGAGTCAATCGGTCCAAAGACCTGGAAGCTATTGAAATAAATGGGCGGGGTATTTTTTCGTGAAAAATGGCCTTTTCTTTAAAATATTCATGTAAAATACAAATTCCACCGGAATCCAACCAAAACTGGCGACCCTGCTTACACCAGTGAGGAGGACATGCCTGATCGATTTCGAGTCAATCGGTCCAGCCAATCACTAACCCTAACCCTAACCCTAACCCTAGCCTCAGCCTTAAGCCAGGCCTCATGAAAGATTGTCCCTCTGACTAAAATATTCACCAAAAATACAAATTTCACCCGAATCCAACGGGGACTGCTGTGTCTCGTTCAGCCGCTACAGGAGCACGTTTGGGGGAAATTTCCAGTCAATCGGTCCAAAGACCGGGAAGCTATTGAAAAAATCGGCCGAGGTTTTGATGAAAAATGGCCGCTTTTCCTTTAAAATATTCATGTAAAATACAAATTCCACCAGAATCCAACCAAAACTGGCCAGCCTCATTCCACCGGTGAGGAGGACATGCGTGATCAATTTCGAGTCAATCGGTCAAAAGACGGCCGTGGTCCGAAACCCCAGCCCCTTAACCCTAACCCTAGCCCTAACAGCAGCCTTAAGCCAGCCTCATTTAAAATGGCCCCTTTCACTAAAATATTCA
The DNA here is from genome assembly GCF_965226575.1 of Pagrus pagrus. Lineage (NCBI taxonomy): Eukaryota > Metazoa > Chordata > Actinopteri > Spariformes > Sparidae > Pagrus > Pagrus pagrus. The sequence goes on from NW_028175320.1 coordinate 70,105, forward strand.
CCAAAAATACAAATTCCACCCGAATCCAACGGGGACTGCTGTGTCTCGTTCAGCCAGTATAGGAGCACGTCTGGGAGAAGTTTCGAGTCAATCGGTCCAAAGACCTGGAAGCTATTGAAATAAATGGGCGGGGTATTTTTTCGTGAAAAATGGCCTTTTCTTTAAAATATTCATGTAAAATACAAATTCCACCGGAATCCAACCAAAACTGGCGACCCTGCTTACACCAGTGAGGAGGACATGCCTGATCGATTTCGAGTCAATCGGTCCAGCCAATCACTAACCCTAACCCTAGCCTCAGCCTTAAGCCAGGCCTCATGAAAGATTGTCCCTCTGACTAAAATATTCACCAAAAATACAAATTCCACCCGAATCCAACGGGGACTGCTGTGTCTCGTTCAGCCAGTATAGGAGCACGTCTGGGAGAAGTTTCCAGTCAATCGGTCCAAAGACCTGGAAGCTATTGAAATAAATGGGCGGGGTATTTTTTCGTGAAAAATGGCCTTTTCTTTAAAATATTCATGTAAAATACAAATTCCACCGGAATCCAACCAAAACTGGCGACCCTGCTTACACCAGTGAGGAGGACATGCCTGATCGATTTCGAGTCAATCGGTCCAGCCAATCACTAACCCTAACCCTAACCCTAACCCTAGCCTCAGCCTTAAGCCAGGCCTCATGAAAGATTGTCCCTCTGACTAAAATATTCACCAAAAATACAAATTTCACCCGAATCCAACGGGGACTGCTGTGTCTCGTTCAGCCGCTACAGGAGCACGTTTGGGGGAAATTTCCAGTCAATCGGTCCAAAGACCGGGAAGCTATTGAAAAAATCGGCCGAGGTTTTGATGAAAAATGGCCGCTTTTCCTTTAAAATATTCATGTAAAATACAAATTCCACCAGAATCCAACCAAAACTGGCCAGCCTCATTCCACCGGTGAGGAGGACATGCGTGATCAATTTCGAGTCAATCGGTCAAAAGACGGCCGTGGTCCGAAACCCCAGCCCCTTAACCCTAACCCTAGCCCTAACAGCAGCCTTAAGCCAGCCTCATTTAAAATGGCCCCTTTCACTAAAATATTCACCAAAAATACAAATTCCACCCGAATCCAACGGGGACTGCTGTGTCTCGTTCAGCCAGTATAGGAGCACGTCTGGGAGAAGTTTCGAGTCAATCGGTCCAAAGACCTGGAAGCTATTGAAATAAATGGGCGGGGTATTTTTTCGTGAAAAATGGCCTTTTCTTTAAAATATTCATGTAAAATACAAATTCCACCGGAATCCAACCAAAACTGGCGACCCTGCTTACACCAGTGAGGAGGACATGCCTGATCGATTTCGAGTCAATCGGTCCAGCCAATCACTAACCCTAACCCTAGCCTCAGCCTTAAGCCAGGCCTCATGAAAGATTGTCCCTCTGACTAAAATATTCACCAAAAATACAAATTCCACCCGAATCCAACGGGGACTGCTGTGTCTCGTTCAGCCAGTATAGGAGCACGTCTGGGAGAAGTTTCCAGTCAATCGGTCCAAAGACCTGGAAGCTATTGAAATAAATGGGCGGGGTATTTTTTCGTGAAAAATGGCCTTTTCTTTAAAATATTCATGTAAAATACAAATTCCACCGGAATCCAACCAAAACTGGCGACCCTGCTTACACCAGTGAGGAGGACATGCCTGATCGATTTCGAGTCAATCGGTCCAGCCAATCACTAACCCTAACCCTAACCCTAACCCTAGCCTCAGCCTTAAGCCAGGCCTCATGAAAGATTGTCCCTCTGACTAAAATATTCACCAAAAATACAAATTTCACCCGAATCCAACGGGGACTGCTGTGTCTCGTTCAGCCGCTACAGGAGCACGTTTGGGGGAAATTTCCAGTCAATCGGTCCAAAGACCGGGAAGCTATTGAAAAAATCGGCCGAGGTTTTGATGAAAAATGGCCGCTTTTCCTTTAAAATATTCATGTAAAATACAAATTCCACCAGAATCCAACCAAAACTGGCCAGCCTCATTCCACCGGTGAGGAGGACATGCGTGATCAATTTCGAGTCAATCGGTCAAAAGACGGCCGTGGTCCGAAACCCCAGCCCCTTAACCCTAACCCTAGCCCTAACAGCAGCCTTAAGCCAGCCTCATTTAAAATGGCCCCTTTCACTAAAATATTCACCAAAAATACAAATTCCACCCGAATCCAACGGGGACTGCTGTGTCTCGTTCAGCCAGTATAGGAGCACGTCTGGGAGAAGTTTCGAGTCAATCGGTCCAAAGACCTGGAAGCTATTGAAATAAATGGGCGGGGTATTTTTTCGTGAAAAATGGCCTTTTCTTTAAAATATTCATGTAAAATACAAATTCCACCGGAATCCAACCAAAACTGGCGACCCTGCTTACACCAGTGAGGAGGACATGCCTGATCGATTTCGAGTCAATCGGTCCAGCCAATCACTAACCCTAACCCTAACCCTAACCCTAGCCTCAGCCTTAAGCCAGGCCTCATGAAAGATTGTCCCTCTGACTAAAATATTCACCAAAAATACAAATTTCACCCGAATCCAACGGGGACTGCTGTGTCTCGTTCAGCCGCTACAGGAGCACGTTTGGGGGAAATTTCCAGTCAATCGGTCCAAAGACCGGGAAGCTATTGAAAAAATCGGCCGAGGTTTTGATGAAAAATGGCCGCTTTTCCTTTAAAATATTCATGTAAAATACAAATTCCACCAGAATCCAACCAAAACTGGCCAGCCTCATTCCACCGGTGAGGAGGACATGCGTGATCAATTTCGAGTCAATCGGTCAAAAGACGGCCGTGGTCCGAAACCCCAGCCCCTTAACCCTAACCCTAGCCCTAACAGCAGCCTTAAGCCAGCCTCATTTAAAATGGCCCCTTTCACTAAAATATTCACCAAAAATACAAATTCCACCCGAATCCAACGGGGACTGCTGTGTCTCGTTCAGCCAGTATAGGAGCACGTCTGGGAGAAGTTTCGAGTCAATCGGTCCAAAGACCTGGAAGCTATTGAAATAAATGGGCGGGGTATTTTTTCGTGAAAAATGGCCTTTTCTTTAAAATATTCATGTAAAATACAAATTCCACCGGAATCCAACCAAAACTGGCGACCCTGCTTACACCAGTGAGGAGGACATGCCTGATCGATTTCGAGTCAATCGGTCCAGCCAATCACTAACCCTAACCCTAGCCTCAGCCTTAAGCCAGGCCTCATGAAAGATTGTCCCTCTGACTAAAATATTCACCAAAAATACAAATTCCACCCGAATCCAACGGGGACTGCTGTGTCTCGTTCAGCCAGTATAGGAGCACGTCTGGGAGAAGTTTCCAGTCAATCGGTCCAAAGACCTGGAAGCTATTGAAATAAATGGGCGGGGTATTTTTTCGTGAAAAATGGCCTTTTCTTTAAAATATTCATGTAAAATACAAATTCCACCGGAATCCAACCAAAACTGGCGACCCTGCTTACACCAGTGAGGAGGACATGCCTGATCGATTTCGAGTCAATCGGTCCAGCCAATCACTAACCCTAACCCTAACCCTAACCCTAGCCTCAGCCTTAAGCCAGGCCTCATGAAAGATTGTCCCTCTGACTAAAATATTCACCAAAAATACAAATTTCACCCGAATCCAACGGGGACTGCTGTGTCTCGTTCAGCCGCTACAGGAGCACGTTTGGGGGAAATTTCCAGTCAATCGGTCCAAAGACCGGGAAGCTATTGAAAAAATCGGCCGAGGTTTTGATGAAAAATGGCCGCTTTTCCTTTAAAATATTCATGTAAAATACAAATTCCACCAGAATCCAACCAAAACTGGCCAGCCTCATTCCACCGGTGAGGAGGACATGCGTGATCAATTTCGAGTCAATCGGTCAAAAGACGGCCGTGGTCCGAAACCCCAGCCCCTTAACCCTAACCCTAGCCCTAACAGCAGCCTTAAGCCAGCCTCATTTAACCCTCGTGTTGTCTTTACATTTCACCACACACAGAGGGTCACAGTGACCCCCCAGGACAGGACAATGGCAGGGGCGGCTTTGGTGTCTTATCGTTATAGCGCCGCCTAGGGACTATATACAGTATTGCAGCAGTAAATCTAATATGATTGTAGAGGGCAGTGGGTCACAGTGACCCCCCAGGACAATGGCAGGGGCGGGTTTGGTGTCTTATCGTTATAGCGCCGCCTAGGGACTATATACAGTATTGCAGCAGTAAATCTAATATGATTGTAGAGAGCAGTGGGTCACAGTGACCCCACAGGACAATGGCAGGGGCAGGGCCAGGGCCAGGGCTGGTGTCCACAACAGAGGGTCACAGAGACCCCCCAGGACAATGGCAGGGGCGGGTTTGGTGTCTTATCGTTATAGCGCTACCTAGGGACTATACACAGTATTGCAGCAGTAAATCTAATATGATTGTAGAGGGCAGAGGGTCACAGTGACCCACCCAGGACAATGGCAGGGGCGGGTTTGGTGTCTTATCGTTATAGCGCTACCTAGGGACTATACACAGTATTGCAGCAGTAAATCTACTATGATTGTAGAGGGCAGAGGGTCACAGTGACCCACCCAGGACAATGGCAGGGGCGGGTTTGGTGTCTTATCGTTATAGCGCTACCTAGGGACTATACACAGTATTGCAGCAGTAAATCTACTATGATTGTAGAGGGCAGAGGGTCACAGTGACCCCCCAGGACAATGGCAATGTGGCAGGGACAGGGGCAGGGCTGGTTGGTTTCTTATCTTTGTAGCGCCGCCTTTGGACTATATACAGTATTGCAGCAGTAAATCTAATATGATTGAAGAGGGTAGAGGGTCACAGGGACCCCTTAGGACAATGGTAATGTGGCAGGGGCCAGGGCCAGGGCTGGTGTCCACAACAGAGGGTCACAGAGACCCCTCCCAGGACAATGGCAATGTGGCAGGGCTGGTGTCTTATCGTTATAGTGCCGCCTAGGGACTATACACGGTATTGCAGCAGTAAATCTAATATGATTGTAGAGGGCAGTGGGTCACAGTGACCCCCCAGGACAATGGCAGGGGCAGGGGCAGGGGCAGGACTGGTGTCTTATCATTGTAGCGCCGCCTTTGGACTATATACAGTATTGCAGCAGTAAATCTAATATGATTGTAGAGAGCAGTGGGTCACAGGGACCCCTTAGGACAATGGCAATGTGGCAGGGGCAAGGCCAATGGCTGGTGTCCACAACAGAGGGTCACAGAGACCCCTCCCAGGACAATGGCAATGTGGCAGGGCTGGTGTCTTATCGTTATAGTGCCGCCTAGGGACTATACACGGTATTGCAGCAGTAAATCTAATATGATTGTAGAGGGCAGTGGGTCACAGTGACCCCCCAGGACAATGGCAGGGGCAGGGGCAGGGGCAGGACTGGTGTCTTATCATTGTAGCGCCGCCTTTGGACTATATACAGTATTGCAGCAGTAAATCTAATATGATTGTAGAGAGCAGTGGGTCACAGGGACCCCTTAGGACAATGGCAATGTGGCAGGGGCAAGGCCAATGGCTGATGTCCACAAGAGGGTCACAGAGACAGTACAGTATTGCAGCAGTAAATCTAATATGATTGTAGAGAGCAGTGGGTCACAGGGACCCCTTAGGACAATGGCAATGTGGCAGGGGCAAGGCCAATGGCTGATGTCCACAAGAGGGTCACAGAGACCCCCCCCCCCCCCCCCCCCCCCACCCCAGGACAATGGCAATGTGGCAGGGCCAGGGCTGGTGTCTTATCATTGTAGCGCCATTTAGGGACTATACACAGTATTTCAGTCATATGTCAGTGAGTCAGTCAGTCAGTCAGTCAGTCAGCCAGCCAGCCAGCCCGTCAGCCAACATGTCCTGTCCTTCTATCTTCTATCTCCACCACTAATCTCAGCTCCTAAACTGAAATGAGCACAGGTCGGACAGAATGGCAGTGTACATCCTTTGCATATAAATGTCTTGCAACCAAAGCACAAAGTCTGTGTTTTACGGTCCATCTTTGGTGGGCATATCTGACACCTCTTCCTCTTGCTATGTATTCCAGGTGAGCTGACAGCTGATGAGGTGGTGGTGGTGGTGGTCATGGGCTGCCGCTGCTGCTGCTGCTGCTGCTGCTGCTGCTGCTCTCTTTGTTGTTGTTGTTGCTGTCGTTGTCGTTCTTCTTTTTCTGCTTCTGCAGCCTCTACATCCTCATTCTTATCCTCCTCCTCCTCCTCCTCCTCCTCCTCCTCCTCAGGTCGATCACGACATTTAGCGCTACTTGTTCTTCTCTGAACAGCTCTCACGACCGAGGCAGACGCTGCCGTGCGAGGTAGACGCTCCCTGCTTTGGATGAGTGGGGTCACCAGCGCCTTTCCCAGTTGTTCCAGGAACATCCTCCTTTTGTTTCGTTTACCCGACAGCCAGCCAGGTTTGATCTCTCGCCATAACACAAAGGCATTGTACGAAGAAACGTCGATGATGTTGTGAAAGATGACCAAGGGCCAGCGCGCTGTCATTCTTCTACAGCTGTATGTTCCAATCACCTTATCCAAGTTGTCCACACCTCCTTTGTTGCTGTTGTAGTCTAGAACGATGGCCGGTTTCTTGTCTTTGCGATGGCCGCCGCCGCCGCCGCCGCCAACGTCGTTGTCGTCGTCTTTGTCGTCGTCGTGGGGAGCCTCCGTGTGCAACGTGCTCATGAGCATAACGTTCTTGTTTTTCTTTGCCATGTAGGACACCAAAGTGGTGGTGGACGTGAATGCAAACTTTGAGGACAAGACTCGTCTGTTCTTGGATGTCAGCAGCGCCGGCGGGAGTTCGGGCTTGTTTTTTCTAACCGTACCGACCATGGCGATGTTCCTCTCTAAGAGGCGCTGTCCGAGCTCGTAAGAGGTAAAGAAATTGTCACACGTGACGGTTCTGCCGTTGCCGCCCGTCAGTCCCTCCGTGACATCGAGCACAACCCTCATCCCCTGGTTTTTCTCCGAAGCGCCAGAGGTCGGCTTCCCGGTGTAGACTTGCATTTTCCACGCGTAGCTCGACTTTGCATCACACGCCACCCACGTCTTGATTCCATACCTGGCCGGCTTGCTCGGTATATACTGTCGGAAAGGACAACGACCTTTTGTGTGTGTGTGTGTGTGTGTGTGTGTGTGTGTGTGTGTGTAAGGAGGAGACAAAGGGTGGGAAAAAAAAGAATAAGAATAAGAATAACAAACCAAAAAATTCATCTCAAACTCGCTCACACACACACACACACACACACACACACACACACCAAAAGCATTTATTGTATGCCAACAACTACTACTACTACTACTACTACTACTACTACTACTACTACTACTACCTCTGAAGGGAACCAGTTGCTCATCCACCGTTATGTCAGGCCCTGGGTTGTAGAGGTAGGGAAGCCGCTCGGTCCATTTGTCCCACACCTCTCTTACGGCTGCCAGTTTGTCAGCGGCGCGTCTCTCGGGTCTCGACTCGCGATCGTCAAAGCGTAGCATTCTCGAGTAAATGTGAAACACTTTGAGAGGCATGGTGGCACGGAAAATCGCCCTACCGCTCTCCGCGTCCCATAGACTGGCCGCGGCCTCGCCTCGAGACCTGTATACGCCTGCTAGGATCAGCAGCCCTATGTAGGCGTGCAAGTCGATTCGACGCATGTCTTTCCAGCCGTCTCCGTACTTTCGAAAACCCTCCAGATTTGTCATATCTAGCACAATTTTGTCTATCGCCGGTGTGAGAAACATTTGAAACGTTGACACGATGTCGTGGGCATTGGCAACGGCGTACGCGGTGGGTCCCGGTGCCGGTGAGTTTGCTTCTTCTGCTGCTGCTGCTGTTGTTGTTGTTTCCCTTCTTCCCCTCCTCATATATCTGACATCGTCGACATCATCGGCATCGGCATCGTCATCGACATCGGCATCGACATCGGCATCGTGCTGCGCTATTACCCTGCGATGTTTGTAAAATGCCACTGAGGACCATTTGATAGTGTTGTTCTTGGACATGTATATTTCTCCTTGTTCTTGTTCTTGTTCTTGTTCTTCTTCTTCTTCGTCTTCTTCTTCTTCTCCTTCTTCTTCAGCCGCAGCCTCAGCCTCTTCTCCCGCGCGACGACCGTCTTCCTCGCCTTCCTCCCCCGCATCCGATTCTTCCGACACGTCCTCTTCAGAATCAGAGTAGCGTCGGCCGGCGTTTGAGGAAATCTCGTCCAACACCTGTTTAGCCGTGAAACCCGCAGTCGCGGGCGGGTGACATCGCGTTAGTCGAACAGAACAGTACCGATTGGATAATGTCTCCTCAGTTGGACTCGACAGTACTGGTTGGATAACAACGTTACGGTTGGACACAACAGTACTAGCCGGATGCAATCGCGTCAGTCGAACAGAGCAGTACCGATCGGATAACATGGCATCAGTTGGACAAAAGAGTACTGGTTGTGTAAGACCATCGATCCAATAGGGGATATACCGTTTAGAGTGTCCGACTGCCGACCGTTCCTCTAACCGGTGATACTGGACTGTACAGAGTGTCTGTCAAGTCTTCCGTTGGGTTGGGTTGGGTTGGGTTGGGTTAGGTTGCTTGGCCACCCCCAGCAAATGTGTGTGTGTGTATATATATATATATACTGTATGTGTAAATAGACAGCAGAACAGCTCCGTTTATTCACAACCCTTCTTCTTCTTCTTCTTCTTCTTCTTCTTCTTCTTCTTCTTCTGTGTACAGAGTCTGCGTACTGCACCAAAGCCCATGACCATGGCGTGTCCTGTCCCCGTGTACACGGTGGTGGATAAAGTGTTGGAAGAAATGCTGAAGGTGGAAGCGGACAAAGCCCGCAGCCCGGGCTCGATCGAGTGGACTTCGCGCGTCCAGATGTTGGAGGCGTACAAGCACGACGTAGCAGAGAGACACCGGTGTATCGGAGGTTATCTGGATCGCTTACTTCCAGAAGATTCGCACGTCCCTCTCCTCTGGTCTTACTATCAAAGTAAGATGAATCCGGTCGAGTTGATGCACAAAGTCATCGATCGCTACCTCGAGAGCGAGGAAAGCGCAATGAAATTCCTACGGGTCTTATTTCAGGTGGACGAGCACTTGTACGCAGAGCTGCTGGAACGCGGACCCCGGGGGAAGTTTGGTGAGTGTTGTGTTGTGTGCTGCTACTGAGCTCATTAATCGGGGCCTGGATGGAATACGATCAGCCACACGCCGTTTGACTAAAGTCTAAAATAATATTTCTGCACGTTTGTTTGTTTGTTTGTTTGTACGTACGGTCTCTTTCAGTCAGGAGAGATCCTCCCCTTGTGGAATTGACAGAGAAGGTGCGTTCTGCGCTCGGCGACAAGGTGGCGCTTCTCAAGACCGTGACGACGACGCCGCTTTACAGGAACAAGATCGTGAACGTCAAGTGCGCCCTGGATGTACTGAAGACACACGGTCAGCTGCTTCCAGAGGAATATGCCGAGTTCGGGTTAAACGAATGCAATACCCTCGCTATGACTCGGATACTGCACAAACTGTGCAGCGACACTACCGTCCCTCGAGCCAACCGGGAGTTCATCTCGTTGGTGGTGGCCTCCTTTAACATGCACGCCTTTGACCTTCTAGGGATGTCTATGAAAGATGTGCTAGTGTTTGTCAAGTAAAAAAAAAAAAGAAATGAATAAAATCTCACTGTACTAATCTACATGTCATGATGTCGATGTGTGTTACAAATGAAATAAAACTATATTGTTGAACTGAAGAAACTTGACTGGTTGCGTCATTTGGACAGTATAAAATCAGTCTCAGCAGACAGAGATATCTCAGTCTCAGCATTCTGTCTCTCATTCAGAGAGCTTAATTCTACTCTTGGACGTGTTTTCGTCTGTTATAATGGACAAGTTTGTCGAGACCAAGTTGAGAGAGTGGGGTTTTGAGCGTCATATCCCAAACTTTACATCTGAAGAGATTGACACACAAACGTTCCTGAGTCTGACAGAGGAAAGCAACAGACCCTTGCTGAACAAGTTGTGCGGAAAGATCGGACCCTCTGCATTGCTTAGAAAACGTATCCAACGCTTCAAAATGGAAAGCGACGGGCATGACAATGACATGAATACAGAAGACTGAGGAGGTAAGACTCAGAGTAACAACCTGTGTTTGTGATGTGTAATTGTTACCCTCGATCCTTGATCGTAAAACAAGTCATCTCCGTATTTTATTTGTTTTTTTATTTTATTTATTTTTTTTTACTACAGCTCCCAGCTCTAAGAAGCCTCTCGGGTCGCCCTAAGAAGCCTCTCGGGTCGCCCTAAGAAAGCCACTCGGGCCGTGCTGAGAAGCCACTCGTGTCTCAAGTATTGTGTAATGTGATGTGATGTGATGTGCTTTGCTGAACTGAATAAAAATAAAAAAACTCTACCACTTTTGGCCTCGTATTTTATTCTTCAGTGTTCTTCTTCTTCTTCTTCAAACACAGGGGAAACTTTGGTATCTGGAGAGGAATTGAACTGGGGAGGTTGGGTGCCTGGAGATCAGATGATGGGGGGGGGGGGGGGGGGGGGGGATTTGGGTGATGGCAAACTTTGGGTCTCACACTACAGCTCCCAGCTCTAAGAAGCCTCTCGGGTCGCCCTAAGAAGCCTCTCGTGTCTCAAGTATTATGTGATGTGATGTGATGTGATGTGATGTGATGTGCTTTGCTGAACTGAATAAAAGCAAAACTCTTTGGCCTCGTATTTTATTCTTCAGTGTTCTTCTTCTTCTTCTTCAAACACAGGGGAAACTTTGGCATCTGGAGATAATTTAACCGGGGAGGTCGGGTGCCTGGAGATCAGACGAAGGGGGGAGAATTTGGGTGATGGCAAAGTTTGAGTCTCACTGGAAAATGGTCAAAAAAATGTAGACGGGATAAAAAGGGGGGGGGGGGGGGGTCTTTTTAAAATCCACATCCGAACCTGTCCAGGTCCACAAGGCCGTGTGCAGGTCCACAAGGCCGTGTGCAGCCTGTGTGTATTGGCTGAGAACTTTTCTGTTGCGTTTTCAAGCACCCTTCTACTTTCTCGGCCACCAGATGTCGCTGTGTGTCATGTCATTCGGTTTACTGGGGACGTTGGGTGTCAAAAGGGTGACAAAAGGCAGAGGGGGGGTGGGGGTCATGGCCGCCTCTGCCAGACACACCACGTGGTAATTATTAAGGGGGGGTGGGTCACCCCGACCCGAAGGGGGGTGACAAAAGGCAGAGGGGGGTGGGGGTAATGGCCGCCTCTGCCAGACACACCACGTGGTAATTATTAAGGGGGGGGTGGGTCACCCCGACCCGAAGGGGGGTGACAAAAGGCAGAGGGGGGGTGGGGGTAATGGCCGCCTCTGCCGGACACACCACGTGGTAATTATTAAGGGGGGGGGGGGGGGGGGGGTGGGTCACCCTGACCCGAAGGGCAACCAACGGTCGTTGACAGTCGTTTGGGAGACGCGCGGTCATTATTACGGGTGGGGGGGGGGGGGGGGGGGGGGGCATTGGAGGGTCCCTGGAGATCAGAGGCAGTGTGACAGATGTGTTTTATTCATGCGCTACCACTCATCTACTGTCAACGGTCGTGCGTGACAAAAGGCAGAGGGGGTAATAGCGGCCTCTACCGGACACACGCGGTAATCATTAAGGGGGAGGGCCACCCTGACCCGAAGGGCAACGCAAGGGTTAACCGGATGCCATGACATAGCGACATCTGCTGCCCCAAAAAGGAGGAGGGTGCGCGAAAATGCAACACAAAAATCCTCACCAAATACACATACGCTGTGTACTGGCTTGTGTACCTGGTTGGTCAGAAGGTGGTTTCTGAGCAAAGGAAAAAGGCCCTGTAAACGCATGAAATGTGCCATATTATCCCTGACATAATTACCAAGCATGTCTGTCTCTACCATTGAATGTACCAAAAGCCAAAGCTCAGGCTCATCCCCAGAATCACAATCGGGACCCTTTGCTGAACATGTAGGTTGCACTACAGGTTTATCCGTCACATATGCCAGGTTGTCTTCATCTATTATCTTTATAAATCTGTTCTTCCTCTCCCTAACAGATACATCCTGCTCTCGGGTACACTGTAAAAGGTGTGAGGTCCACCATACAATGTCGCCGCAATGACATGGGCACGATCATTAACGTACTGGAGAACTGTCCTTTCTTTGGCCTGTTGGACAAGAGGGCTGTGGGCAACATTCAGATTCTGAGATCCCCCGATCACACATGGCTGCCCAACAACCTTCCCTGTAACCTTATGTCTGATATGACGCCATCGGATGGAGTTCATATGATTGTGGCTTTTACGTGTACGCCCCAACCAAACTATCCCATAAGAACCATAAGGCCTCGAAATGAAGTCTTCACTATCCGCATAGATCTATACTCGGGCGATAAAGGGGTTCGTGTGCTCAATGTCCGTAGGAGCCGGGAATTTAATCTCTTGTTGATGGTGGTGGACCCCACAAAGACAGTAAGGGAATCGTTAAAAGATGACGGTCGTTTCAACTCAGAAGTACTTGAGGGTCGCTACACTCACCTCAAATCTACACACGGGTTGGTCCCCGCTGATCAATTTGGAGACGTTCTGGAACGTAATTGTACGTACGGGATACATTGCAAACCACCCATTGGTTTTCGGTCCTATCAGTGAACATATAGAGCCGCACTGGCAGTCTGAAGACGCATGAGAAGATTCCCGAATAGCTGGGACTACGGTGAACAAAGAAGCGCACACATGTCTCATCATCGTCATCAGACATTCACACTTGTTTCTCTGGCCAAGCATCCCCAACTTTGCCGTCCTGGCTGTGTCACATGTTGGATGTTTTTCAAATGATGATGTTGATGTTGATGTTGATGTATGATGTTTATGAACCCCAATAAATTATTCCCGTGCATAAAGTATAGCGTGTGGTGTCTACGTAAATTGTGTCTCAAGGTAACCCAAGAGGAAAAGCTCAACCTCAGTCTAGAGTGTGGTGCTACCTTTACTATACGTTTGCGTTTGGTTTTCTGTCCTATAAGCGGGCGCATTTGGTTGCAGTCACGCGTTGTCACACAGAGTCTTTACCGTCCCCTATGGACTGGTGGAGGCGAGTTCAGAGATATCTAACCACCGCTGAAACATCCTACCTCAGTAATGTAGACAAATGGCAACAATAGTCGTAACTTCACCAGTCTGAACCAGAGGCAAAGACATATCGACCATTGCCGCACACCAACCACCTGATACCATGAACGTCCTCCGAGTAAAACGACTCGACTACATAAAAGATTCATTTGGTAACATGGATAAAGTGCACGCCGTTACAGGAGTTCTCTATGCCTATGGGAGGATAACATTCGAAGACATGGAGAATATCCACTCTATGGAGGATGCTCGTGACAAGACCAAGTTCTTAATCGATAATGCTCTGGGGAAGGGAGACGGTACCAGCAATGTGTTCATGAGAACCTGGGAGAACTTCCTATATGGACGTACATACTCCTCCCCGTATGATGGTATGTCGCCTAAGGAAATATTTGCCATCTTGGAGAATCTCACCAGTGAGGAGATGAAGATGTTCAAGTTTCACTTGGGTCGCATAGAACTCCACTGGCGAAGACCCATAAGTGACAGTGAATTGTGTCGTACGGTTGATATAACCCAGCTAGCAGACACCATCTCGCGGCGCTTAGCAGATGACGCACGAGATGTGATGATAACCCTGATGAAAGATATCAAGCGCGATGACTTGGTGGAAGAAATCACTTTGAAATACTGACTGCCGCCAGCGCCTATAGTCAGCCAAAAACTGACTCTTTTTTTTTCTGGATGCAGCGAAGCTACCGACGTAAACGCGGCATTGATGATATGTTGAATAAAAGAGTCTAACCAAAACTTATCAACCTTTAGTTTGTCATTCTGTACATGATACGTTAGTTGACCATCTTCGGCTAAGACAGCCGACTGAAGTGTGGTGAAGCTAGTTCGGAGATATACAACCACAACTGAAAAATCCTACCGTGGTAATGTATAAAAAGGCAACGTTAACCTTAACCTCACCAGTCTGAAGCACGTGCAAAGATACATCGACCATTGCCGCAGACCAACCAACCAACCAACCACCTGATACCATGAACATCCTCCGAGGAAAACGACTCGACTACATAAGAGATTCATTTGGTTACATGCGTAGAGTACAGACTGTTACAGGAATTCTCTGTATGTACGGGAGGCTAACACTCCAAGAGAAGGAGCATGTCAACTCTATGGAGGATGTGTGTGAAAGGACCAAGTTCTTAATCGATAATGCTCTGGGGAAGGGCAATGGTACCAGCAATGTGTTCATGAGAATCTGGGAGGAACACCTATATGGACGCACATTCTCCTCACCATATGATGGTATGTCACCTGAGGAAATAATTGCCGTCCTGGAGAAGCTTACCAGTGAGGAAGTGGAGATGGTCAAGTTTCACTTGGGTCTAATACAACTCCACTGGCAAGTACCCATAAGTCACAGTGCATTGGATGATATGGTTGATATAACCCAGCTAGCAGACGCCATCTCGCGGCGCTTAGTAGATGACGCACGAGATGTGATGATAACCCTGATGAAAGATATCAAGCGTGATGACTTGGTGGAAGAAATCACTTTGAAAAATGTAAATGCCGATGTAAATGCAGCCACTGTGATGGAGAATGTGGTGAATGGAATCGAGGACCTTGACAGAGAAACTCTGAAATAGGTTCATATGGACTTTGCGTCTACCATGCAGTTCCTCTAAACACATCGAGACTGCCACTGACCTCACACGAGTACTCACGGAACACGTGGAGCCTGACACGCTCACATACCTGAAAACGATCTACAAGACACCGACTGGGATTGCACAAAACCGACTCGGCCACCGGACTGAACACGTACACGCTTTGGCTGAGTGGCTGACCATTCTTTACAATTACGAATAAAGGATTACAATGATGCCACTTTGACATATTTGTTACACTCTAGACTGTTGATTTCTTCTACATGTATTCCATTGATGACATGCACAATAAAAGACTCTGATAAAACCTTCGCCTTCCACTGTCTGTCTCTTATATGATACATAACAAAGTGAACATATTCAGAGGTTAACATGGATGTAGGGTGATAAGAATATATATGGGAAGACATAGTCACTGACTTGTCAAAGTGTGTACAGCGGCGGGCTTAGTCCTCTCGAGTTTTATTTCATATATAGCCGTAGTTGACACTGACCCTGAATGAGGTCCAAATATTACATTTCATACGCCTGTAGTTGTCACTGACCCGTCCAAACACATATCACTTTATTTCATGTTCCTTTTGTTGTGGTGTACAACAAAGAAAACACAACACAGATAGATACGTCTGGAAAAATCTCAACCTTTATTTTGTTATTCTGTACATGATGCATTTGGGGGCCATCTTCGGCTAAGACAGCAGACTAAAGTGTGGTAATACATTTGTTATACAATGTTCGTGGTTGGTTTTCTATCGTATTCTCGATAGGCGTCGTGAACGCTCACTTTGCTGACAGGTTGTCTCATGTCATCCAGGTCTCGTTGCACAGCCAGAGTTAACACCTGCCTGTTGATATAAGCAGACGCGTTTAGTTGCAGTCCCACGTTGTCACACAGAGTCTTTACGGCCCCTATCAACTTCTGCACATCGAGTCTTCCTCGAAGCGCTCCCAGTAGGTACCGCAGGTCGGCTCTTTGCATTTCGGTGGAGGTCAGTTCGTTCTTGAACTTGAGATATTCGGCGTTTTCCCTTGAGGTTGTGTTCAGGGACTCCTTGAGAAGAACTATGTTTGCGTCTAGGCTTGCTATGGATCTCGAGACAGTGTTTATTGCAATGTCCACCTCGGCCTCCTCTTTCTTCCTTATCAGGGTTAGGTTTTTCTCTTGTTCCAGCGGGTGCATGTACAGGGAGGTGAAAAAGTTTACCCCGCAGGAAAGTACAAAGTCTGTCAAGGCACACAATCCCCGGGCTATGCTACACGCGAAGCCACTGCTGCACATTTTTGGAGTGGAGTGGAGTGAGGGGGGAGGAGGGGTCTTCTGTGTTCAAGGAAACTCTCTGGCCATTGCCAGTAAAGCTTTCCCCCGTCTAATAAGGGTGTACATCTTAACACTGGAGGATTCGAGAGTACCGCGTGCTTTCGAATATCCTGTTGAAAATAGGATTGATTATATGCGAGGTAGTCTGGATTGGATTGCAGGCGAATATCCCAGTTCCGCTGATTCTGGGTGCTAGCCTGTCGACCAACGTTTCGCGGGTCACGTCGCCGGCACACATGAGTTTCTTGTCGGATGTCAACCCTATACTGTAAGTACCGCTGAAGGCCACCCCCAGCGTCGGCTGCATTATGTCGGTGGCGCGCTTGTCTCCGTTGACTCTCTCCACAGTATCTTTGAACGGGTCTCCGATGGGATCGAGTACACCCTTCTCAAATTCGACCATGTGAAGGGTGTTACAGAACAGCTTATGATTACTGTGCTCCTTGAGACGATGTCTGCCGCCGGTGTGCTTATTACCCCTGAGCACCGAACTGAAGGGATGTAGCAGAGTTGGCATACAGGTGTACGCTTCAGCTCGCATCATAGGGTCCACTGCGACGACCCCGTTGAGTCTTTCGGAGCGACCGGTCGTGAAGATGTACGGTCTACGGTACCCGCTCGCGCTCTCGGACTCGGGACAGAACCCGTTGAAGGTGTCCGCTACCACCATGTCAAAGGGACTGCCGGTGTTGATGTGCACGTCTCCTCCTCGTACGTCTTTCATGTACAGATTGGGGATGTACACCCCGGGTGATTCTAGCGTCTCTGGTATCACAGTGGACTCGCAGTATTGGTTGACCGTGTGCACCTGATGGGTGTTGTGGGCCGTGGGTTTGCAGACAATCTCAGTGCCTAGCGTGTACAGAGCGGACTTTTGCTGCATGAGGGCGACGCCGCATCCTGTGAAACGTACACCCCTGAACAGTAGGTAGGACATGCCCGAGTAGTATTTCGTGTCGTAGTGATTTTGTATGACGCTGTGTGTCAACAGGGTGCTGTAATGAATCCCCAGTAACACTTTGGCTAGGTTGTTGCTGATGCCCGCAAGGTTCTGCAGTCTGATCGCCCACATGTAGGTGACGACGGACGTCTCGTCAAATCCCGTGTCGGTGCAGTACTCGTGTTTCAGTGCTGTAGGTTCAAAGTGTTCGCTGACGTCGACCGCTTGCTGCTGCGCAACCTTGGAGAAGTAACAGGTGCCGTTCAAACGAGCCACGGTGAGAATCTTGCCATTGGTCAGTTTCAACTCGTTGGTTAGATTTGGGTCTTGTTCTCTGTATTGGATGATGGTGCGGGTAGTGGCGTTAGGTACAGACTTTTCATTGCGGTACACTCGAGCTCCTAGGGCTGGGAGGATGATCCAGTACATGAGATTGCAATAGTCTACCTCGTCCAAGGTGAAGGTTCGTGGGTAGCCGTAGTCCGTAATCGCAGAGCTGTCGCTTGACGTGACGTTAAAACACGATGGCATGGAGGCTATCACAGAGTTGTTTCTATTCCCGACTATACCCTTCAACAGTCCAATCAGACCGTTCATCAATCCCTCCACTTGTACCAATACGGTACGTTCCTGCGCGACAATGGTGCCTGCCATCTCTTTCTCCGTGAGAACGCGCCGTATGTAAACGGCGCAAATGGGGTCGGCCAGCCAAGACCAATACAATCTTCCTTGTGTCCAGGTTGAGTTGTCGACCAGCTGACTGTACTTCTCTCCCTGCAAGACACAACCTCTCAGTGCAAGCATCGAGTCTATACCCTGGTTGTAGTGAAGCGCGTCCTCAAGGAACGGCAAGTTGTCCTTCACCCGTTTTGCGTGCTGTGTATCGCCAAAGTGAGTGAGTAGCTCGCTGCCAATCTGAGCGATTTCGTTGTCGATGTTGTTCATGGACGAGGAATTGAAAAGGGTCACACGGGGCCTGACGGACCAGCGCTCTGGCGCGATGGATCCGGTGCCGTTGCGCGGTGGGCAAGGTACCACCATGTTGCGGGTGTCAAACTCGAGCACCGAGGCAGGGTTCTTTATCTTACTGTACCAGTCTCTGCTGCGCGCGAGACAGGACAGTTGGTGCACGGGAATGCCGTTTTGATTCGTTCTCGTCAATGCGTTCACATCGAATTGCAGTCTCGCCCGACGCTCCTCGGTGAAGAGCTCTATCGGGTTGCCGACGGGATGCACGTTACGAAGACTGACGCACGCGACAGAGCCGTCGTACTGGTGGAGGTACGAAGCGCACGGCGAACGCTGCGCGAGCTGCTTGTAGTTGACTTCGTCGGCGTCTGTCGTGGAAAGCACGTGAGAGGGGTTGATCTGACTCAGAGCGGGTGCCGTGCAGCCGAGCGTAAAGTACTCCCACTTGAAACCTTCTGAGTTACAGAACGCCTTGTGTTCTGTGGACGTGTCTCTGCCGTCACCGTGCTCCATCTGCACCCTGTCCACGGGAACGATGGGAATCCTATCGCTAGGGCCTCCTCCGAGTCGAATGTAGTTCACTTTCATATCGATCGAGCTGTCCTGGAATGAGGATTCGTTGGTGAAAGGTAGGTCCTTGTCACCCAGAGCGTGCTGGGTAACCTGCTGCATGGTGAATTCGTAACCTCCTCCTCCAACTCTGCTGTTCTCGTTGGCCATGGTGTACACGGAGAACTCTGGACTAATCGTCGTGTCCTCGCTGACGATCTGAGACCATATCACCCCGTTGGCGCTTCTCTGGGAGATGACGCGAAACAGAGTGTCCCCTACGATCATGACTTCAGGCTTATCGCTCCCAAGTACCCTACGAGCATTTTCCAGGGCACAGGCTAAAGAGTCGGGTTGTATGTTGATCATACCGCACATGAGCTCGGCGATCACCAATATAGCGTCCAATTTCTCAGCGCGAGTGGCCGTCTTGGTCCTTTGCGCCACCCTGTCTGTCAGGGTGGGCTGAGCGGCACAATATCTGAGCACCTCGATAGTCCTCGTCAGCTCCCAAGAAGTGCCAACTCTGTCCAACTCTCTTCTGATCAGATCCATGGCCACTGAGGGCACCGTGACGCTCAGCAAGCTTCCGAATTGCATCGTGACCACTCGAGACGTGTGCTGGAAGACTTGCCTGTACTCCCTGGTCTGCACTCCGTTGCCGACTGTGTCGTAGGTACCCTGTTGAGCCTCGCGTTGATCTGTGATCCTGTACGTTTTGCAGAATTTCAAGCCCGTGGGCACAGCCTCGTCTGGGACCAACATTTTGTACACAAAGCCGGCAAGCAGACGACTCGTGTGTTTCTGTTGTCTGAACAAGGCAACTCCCATGTGAGCCTGCGCTATCACAACTGTAGCGTCGGCTGAGATTGAAGTGTTGGTGGCCGAGGCTCTGATGATCTTATCGACGATGTACTCAGCGAAGGCACCGTTTGGTTCAGCTAAGAAATTGGGTGCTTTCACCAATCGCTTGACCGTTTCCAGCGGTTTCAGGGTGTAGCTGCTCGGGTCCATGGTTACAACACTCATGATGATGATGATGATGATGATGATGGTGATGATGATGTAGGTAATCCTGTGTGTTTTTACAAGCAACCTGGGCTGGCAACAAGTCTACAGATGAACATACATGGACAAATATTTTAAACCGTCTACGATTTAGACAATGTCTATGGTGTGACGCAGTCTGTTTTTGCGATGCAGGCTATAAGGTTCCTTCACTTGCACTCCATGTGATGTAACGGGGAGCTTATTAAGCGCTCGATACATTTCTTGCGAGCACCTGTCATGGTACATTAGTAAACTTGAATCGTTTCCGTGTTGTCTTAGCATGCTTTCCGCGACAATCACGTCTGTTGCCACATCGATCGCGTTGCGTTTGAGCTTGGAAAGTTTGACTACACGTGCCCGTGTATTTGCATTGGTTTCTTCTCTTTCTTCCTCATCGCTGTCGTCATCGTCATCGTCGTCATCATCGTCACTATCGTCCTGGAGGTAGTAGTAGTAACCGTTCCCTTGACTTGTCTGTGTCTGCCTGTTACTGCAGAGACAACATAAAGCTCTGAATAACATCCAGAACATCTTGGATACTCGGCTCAGCACGGCTAAGGCAAGCTGACCCGTCTCAGACTGTAATTGTTGTAAGTATTACGAGACCCGGCCACAAAGGGAGGGGTGGACGACGATGGCAGCTACAAATAGAGAGCAGATAGTCCGTCACGAAAAGGAACTCGCTGAGGCTGCTTTAGAAGACAGGGGAAATTCCCAGGCACTAGATCGGTTCAGGAAATCAGAGTTTGGTCAACCTGAACGAGATCATTCTCGCTCCGCTGATGTCAAATACGATGAACATTACGGACTCGTCCCAATCCATCGAGACGTGGAATCCTGGGTGTACGTAAGTGACGATCCACAACTGGCCGTAGCGATAGAGGAGATTGTCAACACATTCAGTCCAGCGCTCTCTTTGGAGCTGCTGCTTTACAATGTATTGGGGAGCAACAGTGAGAGCGCCACGTGCTTGGTGCGATACCTCATCAACTACTACTCCTCCTCCACTCACGTATGCGAACACATCAAGACCACCCTGAGGAACATGATCAGATGGACAGTGTTGGCAGGTTTCGTGCCTTGTATGTTCTTGCCTTGGAAGAAACTCAGATCTCTAGGCCTTGGGTTGTCAGGGAAGGCTACCGTTGCCAACCTAGTCGCGTCCCACCCGGCCGTTCACAAAGATGCGCACAGTGGTAGGCCCTCAGGTCATGATTGTGACAGGTTCAGCGGTCGTAAACGGAGGAGAAGTGAGAGGTGCGACAGACGGTGTAAGTCTGGTCACCTGGGCAGAGGTAGACGCACACAGTGCGAGCCTTGCTTCAGGACAGTGCCGGATGGCATCAGCCCCCCAGAGGCAGCGGCTGAGGCCGTGCAGGAACGAGAGGCTCACGAACAGGCTCTGTCGTCGGTGTTGGACGTGTCGCTCGATCAACTTGCGGACACTCTAAAACTGTTGATGAGTAATTCGGTGCCCAAGACGCAGGTCTCCGTGGTGTGCAAGATCATCCGAGACTGGGTCAAGCGGGACATGTTCACGCTCAAGCGAGACCCGATCAGAGAAACAGAGCTAAAGATGGCAACCGTAAGCCTGTGGGGTATGATGAAGAACTTTGAACACGGTCGATGTCCACTCATACCCGAGTGCAGGGCTTCGAGCTGTTTGGCCTTCTACGATAAGGAAACGGACCTTGTAACCACCACTGTAGACGGGGTGCTCTATAGGCACATCTCCACGTGGGATAGTTGCTGGTCGCAAGGTCCCCCAGGTCTATCGTCGTTGGCCAAGAGAGCTCACCTGACGGTCAAGAGTTGGGCTACGCTCTTTCACAAAATCCTACAAGGGCTGACCATGGCCTCCACCAGACACGTGTACACTAGCACAGGCGCAGACCGGTCATCTTTGACACACCTGGCAGACGTGATGCTTGCATCCCGCGGAGAGCAACAGCGTGCAGGGCTTTCGGTTTCAGGCAACGCGCACGGTAAACCGCTGCTGGACAACCTGTCTCGCTTTCTGGCCAGCGATCAGCAGCACGATATGTTTGGTATGAGCGCAGTTGAACTACCGGATATGTTTCTGAGATCCGGGGTGGGGACTACAGTCTCTGAACACAAGTCAGCGAGTGTCTCGCACAGCCTGAGTAAAATGATGTCTTCGATGATCTCCGAAGGCAAAGAGGTCCTGCTTGTCAGGCAATTTCTTGGGGAGGTTACTAGACACCCTCGTCTGGCCTTGGAACGTCTCAGGTGTGATTGTAAGGATCACGCTTTACTCCAGATGGCGGAGAGTGTTGTGAGGCAGCTGGAAGATGTAATCGGCGAGGGTGGTGTTGGTGGCGGCGATACCAAACACGTAACAGAGCTTGGTTCCGATGTAAAACTTGTGTGCAATTATCCGTCTTCTGTCACCGTTGCCCACTTAGAGGAGACACTAAGCATGTGGACTAATTTCTGGAGGAGCGCTCTGTCCGGGTTCAGCCAGTTCAACAGGAGACACAATACAATACAGTACAACAACAACAGGGATACGGTGAGAGAGCTGGAGTCTGGGTCACCTGTGCACGTCTTCCACTGCATGCTGGTGACACTGTTGAACACATCGGGAGTAATATTCGCAGACAGCCTGTCCGGGAGAAAGCCTGACTCTTCACTCACGGTCAATGACATTATGCTCACACGGGACTCTCTGCACCCGACGGCATACGGGTTACTATTGGCCAACAAGCTGGGTCTCAGGCCCTCGGATGTAAAATGTGGAGATGAGAAAGACAACGGTGGTACGGAGATGGCGTCGCCCTCGGCTACATCAACGAGCAACCTCGCCTTTGACTGTCGACCTCATGTCGCACAAGAGGTGGATCCTGTTGAGCTTCAACAAGGGGTCGAAATTGCAAAGGGGATCTCTGGTGTACAGTCGGCAGGATCCCAACGGAAGGACTTGCGGCACACGCTGAACCGCGACTATCGTTGAACCACTGCCGTGCTGCATAGACACCTCCATGGTCAATTGAATCATTAGGGCTGCACGTAGTTTGATGGTGATCAAGAGAGAAAGTAGAAACAGCACCGCCACCGCCTCCAGCAGCAGCATCACCAGCAGCAGCAGCATCACCAGCAGCAGCAGCAGCAGCAGCAGCAGCAGCAGCAGCAGATGGTTCATCGTGGGACATGACCTCCTGAGCAAGGACGGGCTGTAGGTGTCCTGAGACCGGAGAAATGGATTTAGATGATCCGTCTCGATCTTTGTGGTGCAGGAGTATGGGATTTGAGTTAGAGAGACTGCGATGACGACGACATCTGTTGTATGTGATGTTCATTCTTTTGTTGATGTGTTGATGTCTTGATTTCGTCCTGGTTTGCATTCCCCGATTAAAGTTTGCATGTACACCATTTGTGTCTCCCTCTTTTCCTTCTCGAACCCTTTGTTGTGTGCTGGACACGGTACTAAAACGAGAAGCCCGAGGTGTCAGAGGTTTCTTTTCCTTAGGTGCCACAGAGATATCGTCCTCCTCCTTCACCATGTTACACATCGTACGCTTAACCCGAACCTTGCACTCCTGATGGTGTTCAGCTTGCCTGTTAGAAACATCCCCATTATGATTATCAATATCCTCATCGCCATCATCTTCATCGTCATTGTCCCCATCATCATATTCATCATTGTCCCCATCATCATTGGCCTCATCATCATCACCACCACCACCCTGACCAGTTAGACCGTACTTTGCTAATCTGAGAAATTCCTCTGTACAGTTTCTGTTGGGCTGAGATAAGAGCAGCTGAGACTCAGGATCCAGAAGGCATGACTGGAGAGACTGGTTATCTATTGTAATCGTAACCAACTTGTGTTTCGAGTAAAGCTCGGCTCTCCCATTGACCATCCAGAGGGGTTCCAAGCTTAGCTCTGTCAGGTCTGCCAGTGAAACTCTTATCCAGAACGACCTTTTGTTTGATGCCATCTGCGTGTACAGGGCTGTCTCTATTGGTACGCACTTGTCACGCAGTGCTTGAACAAACATGTTGATCTGTTGAACTGGATCTGTCTTTACTCCTGCGCACTTTTTGTGTTTCTCCGTGGGTCTGTATTGCACAAAAGCGTAATCCTGACCTAGTGACGCTACTCCAATTAAGTAGTCGAGTGTCACCACGTCTTCTTGTACAGTTTCCAGAATCCTATCAGACTCTTGACCGGGATGTTGATGATTATGAGGAGGAGGAGGAGGAGGAGATACAGGAGAGGAAAATGGTAACGTGCGAGGTTGGTACGAGTAAGCGAACATGATCTTTACTTTCCCAGGTTTACGGCTAGAAACTCAAATGTTCTGTCTAGAGTGCTAGAGAACTCGTGGTCTGAAAGGAAGTGTTTCAGGTTTAACTCAGCAAGACTTTGCCCAATCTCGCATGTACTCTCTAAACCTCGAGGTCTGTAAATAGGGTCCTTCCAACCTGTACTCTCTTCCACTATCCACCTAGTTGCATTTGAGAGATCCAAAGATTGCCAGGCTGGTACTCTGTTACCCTTTTCTGCAATCTCAAACAACGCATGCTTCCAAAACTCACACAACTTGAAAGATATATGACAACAGGGACACAGTGCATAGTTGCGGTTCAGTTGAGTGAGAAGATATTCATCATCACCAACATCTTCGTCCAAGACTTCGTTTGCGTCTCTCAACAACCCTGGTGGGAGGGTGAATTCAGCTCTCTTGACGGTCGATCCTTTCCCACAATCAACAACCGATATAGTCTCTGGAACCAGCTTCATGTAACCGAAAACAGTGTTCTCGTCTATGTACAGAAAATGCCAATCTCCTACCAGGTCCGAGTATGGCGCGTGTACAGACTCACGATTGTTGTTATTGTGGTGAGCACCAGTTTCGTGTTTCTGCAATTCCGATATGTAAGCTTCTACATTCTGCATTCGCCTACTGCACACTGCCATTATGTCTCGCAACTCCTTGGTCTGAGATTGTATGTTGATCTCAGCCCTGCTCTTGGTAGCAGACCGTTCTGCTGTCACAAGTAATGATTCAAAGTGTCTGTTTACGATATCCCAGACCTTTACAATAGACGCACTAGACACAGTCGCCACCGCCGCCGCCACCTCCGCCTCCGCCTCCGCCATGAGTGCTTGCTACCCTACAACTGATGGTCGAGCTGTCACTTGACACTGCCGTGTCACCAATGGTTAGCCTGCAACTCTCTTAGTATGTCCTGCGTGAGACTTCCGTGTCTTGAGCAATTCAGTGGGTTTGCCACCGTCGAGGCTGGCTGTTGCGGAAGCGCAAGATCTACCCAAAGCGAGTCGAAGCGTCTGCTGGCTGTATCCAAGGTCTCTGAAATCAATGTCGTTGAGGCTGGGAAATCCTTGAGGCGGGCAGCAGTTGTGGTTTTGGTCAACGTGATTGTTGACCGTGGTAATCAGTTCCACTCTAGCGTTTACTTTGCCCTCCTCTCTAAGGTACAGCTCGTGCGCAACTATCATCTTATCGTGGAGAGTGCTTGGATTCTCGAGGAGCCATGGTACCAAGTGAATAAACTCTGGGTTCTTGAGATGGTAATTGATGAGAACTTTATCCTGAAACGAAGACACATTACTACGGTAACGTTCCACAAATGCGCATTTCACGGCATCTCTATACCCAGGCCAGTACTTTGGGTTACTGCGGTCTGTCACTTGTATGAAATACGTTTCTGTGAGGTATACCAGACATATCTTCTCCTGCGACGTCAACATGCCGCGTCGCTCCTGAGCCAGCTCGCAGCACAGCCTGTTGAGATGGACGTGCATCTCTACGAGTTTAGCCACTTTGCCCAGCGCCTCCCGGAGCTCCTCGGCTACGTTTCTCACCTTTTGAGAGTTGATTGACATCGACGAGAAAAGTTGGTGTCTACTCTCCTCGCCGGCGACGTTGACGGAGGAGAAGAAGAAGGGTGTGAGGAAATGTTTCTTTGTGTTCTTCATGAGGATCACAACGGTCAGTGGGTTGGCCACTCCGTATAAGTAGCTGGTCAGGTTCTCGTTGCTAACCGTGAAGGGCTTAGTTGACACCATGCAAGTCCCTTGCGATAAGGCGATGGTCTCAAACACCCCTCTGAAGTAGGGCTGTAGTAGGAGCTTTGAGTTGGCAGTGTAATTTGCACTGCGACTGGGGTTGGATGAGAATTCGATGCGGGTGTTTTTATAGCCGTGTTGGGAGCGCAGTCTCTTCTTGTCTGACACGAAACTCAGTCTGCTCGAAAGCTCGGTTTTTGTAGTGTTGGACTGCATCCGAGCGTACTTTCGGAGACGTTTGGAGACAACGATCGCACTGAACTTCTGATTGCCGACAGTGTTTACATGTAGTACGTGGAGGAGTACGTTGTTCTCCAGAGCCACGATGCAGCTGCCTGTCACTCTGAGTGTTTCTTTTGTATCGGGAGAGGCTACGTGTGGTGGCGGTGGACCGGCTGCTCGAGTGATCGCGTTCATCATGTCATCATAGCCTGTGCGGTTCGGGCTTGTAAAGCCAGTGAAGTGCGCCCCTGTTGCACTCAACGTCGAGGATCCACAGGGCTGCCAGCCAGCAGAGACGGGACACTCGAGACTCGTAAAGTCGGGTGATGGCAGTAGTGAGTCTGCCGGCGCCCCTTCTAGCCCTAGGGTCTGCGCTGAGTGGTAGAACGGGACATCGTCTGGCATACGAAACCCGTTGTTGTCGTCGACACCGTTCCTTGCGCTGAGAGAATGGGTCATGTTTGCCATGTACAAATAGCGCAGTCCTAAGCTCGCCTGGACACAAGTTTAGGGAGTCTTGGGGTTTGGTGAAGAAGAGTTCGACATTACACAGCAGGAGCTTGCGATGGCCAGCGTATACTAGCACCAAATGAGACCAGAGCAGCTCAACCGAGATCTTGGTGTCAGCCGAAACGTCAGATGATCGACACACATCCCCCCATTCAGAGGGAGGCGTTGCCAGCAGGTTGTCTATCAGGTATTCCAAGGCTCTGATTTCAAAGTCCGCAACCACACTCCTCCTGAGCCCCCTTGATCCTGTCAGTCGCACAAGCAAAGACTGGGCCGCGGCTCTGGCGCTGTCATGGCAATCTGACATTAAACACAGCCTGCAGTACACGGGTAGTAACTTTCCCAGGAATCGAACTACAGTAGGACCACTAGGTTTGAGAACCGCGAACGTTCCGTGAGCACGCTCTTCAAAGTGCACATAGGCTCGAGCTCTAGGGGACCAAACGTTAGGACCGGAGATTAGCTCTCGGTGCTTTACCAGACACTCTATTAAGGCTTCACTGGAGAGCTTTGGCTGTGCGGTACATTCTTCCAGCTCATTGATCAGGTAGTTGAGCAACAAATCGTACCTTATTATGTCCACGTGTGAGCCAGTGCATCTGGGAGTGTCAGACAAAGGTGTCCCAGAACTGTTCTTTGTTGTGACTGCCATTAAAGCGTGTTACGGGAAACTACCTTGTTGGGAAGAATTGAACAAACCAAAAGGACGGCCGACAATGAGGACCGACAATGAGGAGGACAGCAACAAGGGTCAACTTGAAAAGAAGAGACTCAGGCTACAGAACCTAGACGAACCCATGTCACGAGAGCAACGCTGTGGGAGCATTGACGTTGCGTACAAACGACTATACTGTGAATTGAGAAATAAAGCGCTTTCAGATATAAAGGGTATGGTCAGATCCTATGTGGAAAAACTGAGTACATGTTCCACCTCCTATGACTTTATGAACATTTACGGCATGTGTTCATTCGACACACCCAATGTGACTAGAACGTTACACCAGAACGGGGAGCCCCCTCGTTGCAAATTTACCAAGCTCACCTGTCCCGAGGACAACGCCAACTCCAACTCTCCTAGACTCATCTCAGTCAGCGGTATACTAAATCCGCTGATCAGCTCACGGGTTCAACATGGGGAGCTGGAGCTCACTCACTGCAGAGAGTCAGACTACCGTACGGCCACTGAAGAATTGACAAGACTCAATTCTCGGAGTAAAATGAGGGTGCCGAGACTGTACAACGATAACTTGGGGAGTACAATCGGCAGCATGGAGAATCGCTTTGTTTTCACCGTAAGAGAAGACTTGCACGTACTTGGATGTGCTTACAGGCAGATGATGATTATAGTCGAACTGTTACACCTAAACATGCTTCATTTCATATATTCCTAAAGCTGCTAGTGCTTGGGTGTCATTTTCTTTCTTTGGTTGTGTTTTGTATTGTTTTGTTTCATGATTGTGCAGTTGCAACAATAAAAAGGAAAGTGCAACCATGATTCTTGTTGGAGTGTGTCACTGGACCGACACTCCCCTCGGGTCCGTGATCTAAGAAGAAGAGTCCTAACAGTCGAGTGAAGTTATAGCAGCAATCCATTTATTTGCAAAGATCTTTGGAGAAACACAGTATACTCCTCATGTCCGTCCATCATTTACATCATTTACAACACAGTTGCATAATGCCAATAATAGCAAGCACAGTAGAGTCAAGGCTCTTTTTGCAATATAAAAGACAATATTGATTATGGAATGAGTATGATAATAAAATCCACACAATGATTATGATAAAAACAATCCACTAAATGATTATGATAAATGATTATGATAAATGATTATGATAATAGAATACACATTCTGTTTCACTTTTATTGTCATTTCATACACAAAGCAGCACAGTGATTTCATACACAAAGCAGTACAATGAATGTATATGAGAACAAACAAACAACAGCAATAGGGTTCATCGGTCTTTATCAGAAGACTCATCAAATCCAAAGGTCACATCACGTTCAAACATTGTCAGGGCACTCTTGATCACTATCAGTAGAGTCATCAAATCCAAAGGTCACATCACGTTCAAACATTGTCAGACCACTTTTGGTCTTTTTATTCTCAGGACTTTTATCAAAGTCATCGTCCTCTCCCTTCACCACCTCCTCCTCCTCCTCCTCCTCCTTCTTCTCATTTTCCTCCTTCTCCTTCTTCTTCTCCTCTCTTGACCGTTTACCAATGAATTGGTGAACTGACACAGGACTTTGTCCTTCCGATGTTGATGATAGTAGAACTGAAGCAGCCCCGTCTCTGTCAATCACATCGATGTTGTTGCGCTTAACAGCAGACACCAGTGACTGGAAATCCTTTTCGTTCAGCTCAGGTGCCATCATCTTGATGCGGTTAACGTCTATCCTGGGTAAAACACACGAGACCTCTCTCTTGATCCTCTCGACCATATCGTCGATCGTGGTCTTATTATTCTCACCGGTGAGATGGAGGTTTAGTCCATGGGAGCTATACAGCTTTGTGTCTATGCAACTGTTGCTGAAGATCTTCACAGGGTAGTAGCAACCCTGTCTACAAAGCTTGAGGCTGCCATAGCTGTTGCTGTTGTTGGAGAAGATCCTCATGCACGAAGTCACCATCATGGGCGCGTGCATCATGTACTCTTTGTTGGCAAACATGGAGGTGAATTTCATCACACTCGTGTCGCTCATGAACAACACCCTGTTGTACGAGACATTCTTCTCCTGCATGATCCTTCGGACCTCTTTCTGCGTGTCTCCTATCACATTCAGGGAACTGCGTATGTAGTCAGGGAGACTGTCGTCGTCCGCTTGTAACCACTCCATGGAATTCAGTTCGTGGTAATTGACAACACCCCTACCTGGGTTGACAAAGGTCTGACCCGTCAGCTTCAGCACCCTGCCATAAGACGCTTCAAACACATTGGTGTTCTCCTCATCCCCATCCTTGCCATGCCTAAACTTTGCAGCCATAGCTAGCGCGGTTAGATTTTTACACAGTGTCACATCGTTCGCCTTCGGAGCGTAGATGGTACGGGCCAATTCGGCGCAGCAGAACCCCATGACCATCATGACAGCCTGTCTCATGGACATAGCCAGGGTGAGCATGCACATGGGCAAGGCTCCGTGTGACACAGTTAGCTGATACTTGGAATTGCTGTTCAGAGTTTCGGTGTGTACCAAGCCGTTGTAGCCAGGGTCACTCATGGCTTTGACACAGGCCACCTCTGTGAATTCACCAGTGTTAAACCTGTGATTATAGCGACTGTAAAAGCTCACGTCAGTCACCATCTTGCTAACCCCCACGGACTTGTGCGCTGTAGACAGCATGTTGTGTACACTGCTGCCGCACTTGGAGTTTTGGTTCAGGGCAATGGTCAACATAGCGTTCATCATGGTGTTGGTTGCAATCCCAATCATCACAGACGCAAAGACCCCCAGTCGCGCTGGACTTTGAGAAGGTCTCTTGTCATCAGGTCCCGTGAAAACTTTACCAAAGCACAGAGAACTGCCTCTATCCTGTCCAGCAAACCCCACCCCAGTGGTGTACAGGCAGCAGTCTTTCATTCCAATCAGGTCTCTCATCAGGCTCGCGCTCTGGTGACGAACTACGTACTGTGAGAATGTAGACATAGAACGGTCGATGGTAGTCAACACAGGCTCGTTGAACTCACTGTTTGCGTGACAGGGCAGCATGTTGGCAATTGTGCCAAATACGGCGCATTGCATGTACGCCATGACATTGTCAGACATCAGATATGTGCAGATCTTCAGGGCTTTGTCATCCGTCTTTCCTCCCATCATTCTCAGACCACAGTCCTTAACCATCATCATCCTGTCACCCATCTGGGGAGCAACGAACCACAGTTTTTTACTGTCACGCTCCACGATCTTGCATCCCTGCACACGTTGCAGTACACTGTGTTCTGTCCAGCTCAGATTCGTGTCCATCATTCCGACGGACACATCAGATCCTGTGTTGTCCAGTTCGTACCCCGTGAAGAGTCTGTAGTAGTTCAGCCTCGCCTCAGGCTCCTGACACGCTGTTGCGCACTCACCTTTTCTATTTTTCTTACCCCCTTGCTGATAGTAGGGAATGAACATGGGCTTCAGCAGAGTTGCTGCGCACAAGGGGTCGCAGAAGTTGGCCTCCAGGAAGATGGCGGACGCAACGGCCATAATGACAGCGAGGTTTTTCTCCTCCATGCAGCTGCTCACAATTATGGCCATCAGCTGGATCAGATAGAGAAATAACATGTGTTGTGGCTCCTCTCCATGTTCGTGTATTATCTCATTATCACGAAGTTCGTCCACTTGGAAAAGTCCCAGTAGCCTGCGCAGTAAAGACACAAGCTCACGTTTGTCTTTGTGATTGACAAAGACGCTCGGGTAGTCACCGTCGCCAGCTTCTTTTTTTTCTTTTCCTCCTCCTTCTTCTTCTTCTTCTTCTTCTTCTTCTTCTTCTTTCTTTCCCTTGGAGGTTACATCACAGCTCAAGACTCCTTGTAAGGCCTCGCCAGTCAGTGTGGTCTTGTACAGTGACAGGACCGTCTCTCGAGTGAATAAGTTGCACAGTCCCAGAAATAGCGTCCGTTCAAAGTCTCTGTTGATCCTGGGCACGTTTTGTAAAGACGAAAAGTGACCCAGGTGTTCAGCGTGCACTTTTAAGACCTCGTCAGGGAAGAGTTCCGGACAATAGAGATGCAACACCACGGGGGACTTGAGAAGCACCGGCGCGAATGGGTTGACGGGGCAGGGGTAGATGACACCGGAATCGTGTGGTCCCGTGGCTATGCAAAATCCATCCTGTTGCAGGCTTACCTCGAGTGTCTTAACACAGTTTGCCATTCTAAACAGAGAGCTAAAGGGTCCGCGCCCCAATTGCAGACGAAAATCGTCAAGATGTTGACGTCTAAGACAAAGGTTTCAGACTGCGACGAGGTTTACAAATTCTGCTTGTTGCAGCTGTGGGACGAACTTTCCTTGGCCTTGTGTGTCGATGAAGAATCACAAGAATCACAGTGCAGTGTAGCGCTTCTACCAGACAAGGCTGACTTGGCTCGGGTGAAGGAGAACAAAGTTCTAATCAGACTGGCTCTCCTAGCTGATTTTTATAGGTACCAAAAGGATGTTCTGGCTTTGAACAAGGAGGAGTCTACGCAGAAGTTGTGTGCAATCAGATCAGAGGCGATCAGATTCCTTACAAATGTCCAGATCCTAGACCTAGACCTACAACAACCGACCGCAACCTGCGCATCCGACCAGATCAGGGTCACTCCTAAATCACCACAGTCAAATCAAACAAGCCCTCGTCAGCCGTCCGACCAAGGATCAAGGGACAAGATATCAGGGTACACAACAACAACAACAACAAACAACGGTGGCATAGTTCGGCGTTCCAAGAAGAAACGTTACTTGCAGCCAGCCAGAAATGTTAGACATTGGAAAGATTCCATAAGGTGGTCAAAATTCAGTTTTTCAGCCAGGAGGAAATCGTACTATTCGAAGCTCATAACAGCCTTCCATGTGGTGAAAGCCATCGGGCACCCTATGCTCACACTCAATTCTGAATGGGGCCTGAGTTGTTACTACAAGCTAGCCGTTGCGTACACCACTGATCAGCCGCTGGAGATGGCCGCAGCATGCCTACCCGAACTGCGCCAAGCTGTTGACATTATCCACAGTGAGCATTTTCAGAAGCTGACTGAACTGAAGCCCGAGTGTCAGATGCTGCTATACGCAGTGCTCAACTGTCACATCAACTGGGTAGACCACAACCACAAGCAGATACTGCTGATACCCGGACAGCCCAGCAACCAACCTCCTCGTGAGGAGGGAGACCTGAGGTGCTCGAGATGTCTAAAGAATCAGACGTTTCACTCGTCCGAAGTGAAAGGCAACCCGAGAAACATCGATGTGGAGTTTGACTTTGAACAGATGAGATTTGGATCTTCCTGCTGCGCCGCGCCCATGATAAACGTGCCGTTGAGCACCACGACCGTCAACACCTGCACATTTACCGAAATGAAACAGATGTACACCTCTTGCAAGACATGCAAGCAGCCTATATTTTCTGAAGTACTAGTGGATGTGGAAACGCTTTACTCACGCTGTGTAATGTGCACATCCAAAGGTCTGTGATTATTTATTTTTTTTGTTACACACATTACAATAATCTCGATGTCGAGACACGAGGACAATGTCTGAAACAACTTCAGGCTTCGCAAGCCACGCCACGGACGTGGCTCTGTTTAGAGGCGTCCACATTATACCCTTTGCCAGGTTGAAAGATATCATCTGCAAATACTATGGAGCTAAAGTACTGAACACCGAGTTGCAGAGAGTTCAAGGTACTCGAAACTTGTCCAGCTGCAACCTCTACCTGTATGTAAACATCACAAACAGGATGGGTAGAAAAAAAGAGGCTATTGATGAAATTATGAGTGTGTACAGAGATATCGCCGCAGAATCTACTGACAACGACGACTCCACGTCGGCCTCACAAACGCAACCTGTTGTAGAACCAGTGGACCCCCTCCGCCACATTGAGGATGCTACAGTCGAGCCTCTGGATGAGAGTGTCACGGACATTGACAAAGAGGACATGAATGCGTACTTGGAGGCTTCCAGGTGTACTACAACTCACAGCTGCTGTCTCGAGATTGGGGACATGTACGACAGCAGTGATTCTTCCAGTGGTTCTTCTGATGAAGAATGTGAATGTGATGAAGTGACTGATTTGTGCTTGGGCCACGACGAGTGCTCTGTTACACCAGTCCAAGGTGACCTGATACATAATGGTGTGTACCAGGGTGATATAATAGAAGACGAGACTGTTGTTGAGAAGTCTAAAGTCATTATCGATGACTAACGGTCATTTTTATTCCTTTGTACAGTACGCTCTGTTTTGTAGTTGTTTTTGGTGTTCATCTTTTTCTTCAACTTCTTCTTCTTTGTGTAACACTTGAAAATAAAACCTATTCAAACTCTAGTGTGTCTTCTTTGTGTCCCCACTTCCTTCCCAACCTCAACAAGGTTGCACACCCACCACGGCCAACCATGGCACCCTGTCAGAGAGGTGATTGGAGCTCTATGCGGCATATGACCGTACAATTTGAAGATGCTGATGCTATAAGTTATGTAGAATACACATGGGTACATATGGTTGATATAGAGAAACGGATACCAATGTCAGTAACCCTCACAGGACCCGGGCTTGATGGACTCTTTCGTATCCCTGTCGAGTCCTCACCCAGTATGTGTTCTATTGTTCTCCGAGCTGTTTACATGCACGGTGGAGACAGCTACGGTCTTGTCACAGCCAAACACTTTTCCAACACGTACACTGACACCAAGGGTCACAAGGTGAAAAGGATCAGTGTTCTAGCCAGACCCCCGTTGGCATGGGTGAAGATGAACGCACCCGATGTGACAGCGTACCAGATGTACCCTTTCACCGGTGACGCGTTTTGCGGACACCAACCCGAGCTGCTTGTGTCAAAGATATACGCTAGTGTGAACCGCTACGTTCTCACCTTTGTATCTTCGTACACCCCGGACTTTACAGAAAGAGACGGTCTAGCTGCAGACCTAGTAAGGGAGACACTGTCCATACTCGGTGCTCCGCTTGCATTCAAGGTCTTATATGAGCAGAGTAGATTGACCCTGGAGCGCTTACAATCCTGCAGCAGCGACACTATCTTCAGGACACCCGAGTCACAACACGCACGCTGGTGGGGAACTAGCATATTGTGGCATCTTGACTCTGAAGGTATTCTCTCGCGTACTGTTAGCCAGCAGACACAATGTCCGTCACCGAATTCAGCTAAATGGTTCAGTGTGAAGCTAATGTATATGGGTTTAGAGATGACCAGGTGCTCAGGTGAATCTTCTATTAAAGAGGTTGTACAGGCTCCGTACTGGGGAATCATTCTCACAGCCCTGTGTTGCGGGGCGCTCAGTCACTGGTCCGGCGCGCTAGAGAAGCTCTTGGCAGTGCTGAAGGTCGACGGTTGCCTACTTACAAGCGATCGAGACAAAGACGAGTTGTGTCAGCGCTGTGGATATGCTTATCGAGCATCGCCTGTTGTGTGTGAACCCGAGCCCAAGAGGGTTTCAGCTGTGCTGCAGATAGATAAGGTGCTCATGGGTGGTATCTGCACCACTCTATGCGCTACAGTCTCCCGACATATCAACAACGATGGATGGATCGCGGCAGGGTGCAACCAACAAAAGCCAGGAGCCGACGCGGACCGCTATTGCCTCAACCACCGTAGAGTCTACAGTGCAAGCTACGAAGAAGCGTGGGAAGTCGCGCATTGCAGCGGTGAAACATTGTGGAGGGGAGACTCGGACCAGGAAGGTGAAACCTCATTCTCGGTCATCTCTTATAAAGAGCAAGACAAAGAAGAAGAAGAAGCAAAGGCAAGAACAAACCAAATTGCCCAATGGTGGAAGCATGGATCCAAATGCTTCTGGGAGGACAAAGGTGAAAGGGCTGACAACCGACGGCTGCCAACAACGTCGCTCCTCTCAGTGTACAGACGGAATGAGAAACGAGAGGGTCGATCACGGCGTAAGCGAAGGTTCAGAAGGGGTGAAGCTGAAAGGGACCCTGATTCAGGCTGGTGGTCGTGGCAGAAAGACTGCAGACGACAAGAAAGAGAACAACGAGTATCTGCCACAGATAGCCACGCGTACAGACACAGATTCTGGGAGCTCTACCTGTCTGGGAGCTCACAACACAGCAGTCGTGGAGACGAAGTCAGCGTGTCGTCAACCTCCATTGGACACTGGAAACAATTTTCTTGTCACGTTCTTGGCCATCATATCAAAACTATTCCCTTTGGCCACCAAGGTGGAATCCTCACCATCTAGTACAGTACCTGAGCTCGACACTCTCCCCAGGGATAAGTCTAGCTCCCTGGATGAGAGTTTGGTAGTGATCAAGGCCCTAGAAGACAATTTTGGAGAGATGGCTAAGTGGTTTGAATCATTTGAGAACACGAAAGCTCGGAATGTCATAGGATTTGATCTGGCTATGGAATTGTGGGGATGTTATGATGTCATCATCCGTAGATTGGGGAATGACCTGCGATGTACATTTGGGGAGTGTAGTTTTATACAAAGTGCACAAGATGTAAAACACGCGGAGCACGTACTGAAGTATGTTGACAGTATCCTAATGAGAGACCATGAAGTGAAACGTGCCCTGAAAGATCTTCTTGTGCACATGAAGAATGTCTCAAAAGGTGGTGATGGTGATGGTGATAGCGATGATGATGTTGTTGAGCTGGACGATGAGCACAACTCCGAGCTCAGTGCTTTACAGAAGGATATCGATGAATTGACATCACACACGGTCAACACGTCCATGCTCAACATCCAACAGCGTCTAGAGACACAAGTGAACCTGTTAATCAGGATCGTACGTGTTACGAGTGGTAGGCTCTGTACATACCGTAAGCAGCTTCGCCTTGCAAAACGCAAGTGTGTTCAAAAGGAGAAACAGGAGGTTGAAATGGATAGAAATATGCTCACGTTGCACATGTTGAATGATGAACACTGTAAGGAACAAGAGAAGAAGACCAAACGTATCGAGGAATTGACAGAACTGTGCGCGAAACTTGACATCGCACATGACAACCTTATGGAGACAACCGAGAAATGTAAAGTGGCACACGAAGATGAGATGTCTACCTTGAGTGAAAAACTTGACCGTTCACAGCGCACGCTGGGTGTAAAGGAAGACACCATTGCGAGGATGTGTAATAAAAAGAGGTCGACAGATAAGGCGCTTGTTGGTATACAAAACAGTGTAGCAGGTGTTAAGGATGACATTAAAGAGGTTAAGACTCAGCTAACTAGTGACGTGACAGATATGAAATCCAGGTTCTGTGAAATCCGCACCATTGTACAGGCACTGGTAAAGATAATACACGACCAAAACATTCCTAACGCACAACTTGAGTGTGTAATCACCGAACTTAAGGGGGTAATACAACAGCTCCGTGAGCACATTGACCAGCAAGAGTCTGACATATCATGGTATGCTAAAAGCAACAGGGAGTTGACTGAGTCAAAGACACTCTCAGAGAATATATTGCGCTCACTAAAGCAGGAGTTAGGTGTTGATTTGAACAACGTTAGACTTTGCGGTTTAAGGGACCGTAAACAATTATTGTTGAAAAGGATAGAGACTATGTTTAAACCGTACAGTCACCTGGTCAAATATGGTGATGGTGAAGAGGAGGACGATGAGGAGAAACCGATGGAAACATCAGAGGCGAATCTGTTCAAAGACTTTGAGAATGAAATACAATGTCTCATAGAAAGACTGCGCAAACCAACATACATGGACGTGACTACCACTACCCCCCAAAACCGTAAACGATGCCGCAGTGTCAAACGGGCATTTCGAAAAAACCGAAAGGTTGAGCAGAGTACTACTCTAGGAGTCGACAATGTCGCACATGTGAAATCCGATGACTCTTTTGCGGAGAACACCAAATACCCTACTATAGTGAAAAATGAGACTTTGACTTCTTTGACATCACTGGATGTCAACAGTCACTACAATCAGGTTGCTGAGTTTAACATCGAGACGGGTAAAAGTAAGCCAGTACAGATTGCGTCCTACATAACACAAGGCCTGGATGTGCGCGATGTCATGATTGTCAAATTAGGACATGAAAAACCAATCTCTATTTTATTGCAGGTATTATCTGTCACAGAGGAAGTCAACAAGAGCACCGTTGATATAATTCAAGCTAAATGTCATTGCAAAGTGATGGAAAGTATCTCCAATGTACTCAAATGTGACCTTCGTATATGTTGGACGCCGGACATGGGACAAGAGTTCTACGAGAATGGATATGATAGCCGTCGGTATACTATCATAGTAGTAGCTGTTGATGGAACGCCGACATGTTATTACCTGCTAGCTGTTAAATCAAACACTTCCTACACCTGCAACCTTGCAGGTGTACAGAATACCAATAATGGCAATAATAGTGAGACCAAACCACTGATGCAGTTTGTGCATACCACTGATGACACTTGCAAAGGTCCTGTTGTTGTTGCACAACACCGTGGTGAACTTATAGAGGTGCAGAGTATTGACACTGGTGATATTGTGTTACGTCCTAAGGATGAAAATGAATGAATGTAACATGTGTACGGAAGGTTGGTGTCAACACTTTAATAAACAATGATAATGACAATAACAGCTCTTCTTTGATTTGTTTTTATTTCCAGCACATCTCGTAATCTTGCAAAACATCTACAGGGTGATACAAAGTTGAGTTTCAATGACATACAATGATTCCAATCCTACAACATGAAAATGTATGGCTTATCATCACTATCACACCCCTCCTAACTACGAGGTTAGCAATTCTCCGCACCATTGAATCCGCGATTGGGATGCTCATTTAAGTCTGGACTGTAACCCTTTTCCGAACTGTTCGTTGAGATTCTTCAATTTATGAAGCTTGCTTCACCTGCGAGGCTTCTTCAGCCTCAGAGTTTTCTGTGACCTGCGAGGCTTCTTCAGCCTCAGAGTTTTCTGTGACCTGCGAGGCTTCCGCTACCTGCAATGGTTCTTCCTCCAGCGAGGCTTCTTCAGCCTCAGAGTTTTCTGTGACCTGCGAGGCTTCTTCCACCTGCGAGGCTTCCGCTACCTGCGATGCTTCTTCCACCTGCAAGGCTTCTACGATCTTAGTGGCTCCTGCGAGTGCCTCTAGGACCTGCGGGGTGTCTGACAGCTGCGATGTGCTCACGACCTTGGTGATTTCTGCGAGTGCCTCTAGGATCTGCGGGTAGGCTGCTGTTTCTATTAACTTGAAGGCTTCTTTGGTTGCCTCTAGGGAGGTGTCTACGCCATTGGCGGCTTCAGCCAGAAACTCCTGGAGATCAGCCTTTTCTGGGACCTGTGGGGCTTGTGCGAGTGTCTCTAGGAGCGTGCCGATCTCTACGACCTCGGCGGCTTCAGCCAGTACCTCTAGGCGCTTGGAGGATTCTGGGACCCGCGGGGCTTCTGTGGTGGACTCTAAGTCTTCTTCGGCTTCAGAGTCTTCCTCAGCCTCAGAGTCTTCTTCGGCTTCAGAGTCTTCTTCAGCCTCAGAGTCTTCTTCCACCTGAGTGCTGTACAATGGGAATGACATGTGTTTCAATCAAGGTCAAGGGTAACCATTACACATCACAAACACATACTGTGACTTCGAGTCTTACCCGTCTTTTGTCTTCACGTCATCTTTGAATCTTTGGATACATCCTAGAAGCGCGGCCATGTGTCCACTATCGTTTAGACAAAGCTGGCATGCCAACCGTCTATTGCTAGCCTTTGTGAGACCCAGGAACGTCTCAGTGTCAATGTTTTTAGCTGTAAAGTTTTGGATCAAGAAACCATAACCCCACTCTGTCAACTTAGTCTTGACAAATGTGTCCATTATGACAACCAACAAACCCAAGAGTATAATTTAGCTCTCTGAATGAACGTAGTACATCAGTCCACATTTATATGCTATGTTACCACATCCTGGTCGGATACGTGATTTTGGTCTGGATGAGTTGGGGCACTTTGCAACACAGAAACGTTCCAGATGGCTGGAATGTTCACTCTCCTCTTTCCACAAGCGAGATGTCATCTTAGCTAAATGCTGTCACGATAGATTGATGACACAAAGGTTCTCACAATACATTATGGGGATAGAACAGTGTGTACACAAGCACGTGTAAAGTATTAATGACAGTAGCAGAGGTACATTGCCTGAGATGTGACAATGGCACGCGTTCTATGTTATGATGCGCTCGGGCTTTCGCATGATCCGAGAAAGGAGAACGTTGATAGTGATGATTCAGATGTCATGTTTGTTGGTGCCAGTAAAGTAAGGCAACTGCAGTTCAACCCTATTACAGCCGCTACTGCACAAGTACTGTGCAACCTGCTGAAACTGAAGTGTGAAGAACAGTCTATACCTTCAGCAAACATCGGCGACTTGGGGATTCCTTGTAAGAATGTCAACATAAGGGCTGACGGGAATTGCTTCTTCAGAGCAATCAGCAAAGCCGTATGTGGTACAGAAGAGCATCATGCCACGATTAGGCACGCTACGGTGAGGCATCTGGAAAACAACGATGCTACGTATGAGACTTTTTTGAGATGCGGGAATCTGTCAGTCCTGGAATACGTGATCCAGTCCCGAATGTGCTGTCTAGGCACTTGGGCAACAGAGGTGGAAATTCAAGCAGCTGCAGATTTGCTAGGTTTAAGCATATACACATACATCGGCCATTGGATTGAATACAGGTGTAAGGGTGTGCAGGTGTCTAACCAAGGGATATATTTGGAACACTCTGCGAACCATTATGAGACAGTTGTGTGTGTCAAGAAACCTAACACGCAGTGTTGTTACGGCTACTGCAAGCTATACGACAGTGGGAACAGTTGTACAGCACAAACACCCTCTACGGCACCTGATCTCAACAGCAGTTTGCCAAACATGACTGACTGCAATGATTGCGAGAACGCACGACAAGACGATCGCTTCGGTCACTATTCCGGTTCGTCCGACATCGCCGATTGGCGAAGAACCACTGAATGCGATGACTCTGATGACGCACGGCAAGACGATCGCTTCAGTCACTATTCAAATTCGTCCGACATCGCCGATTGGCAAAGAACCACTGAATGCGATGACTCTGATGACGCACGGCAAGACGATCGCTTCGGTCACTATTCAAATTCATCTGACATCGCCGATTGGCAAAGAACCACTGAATGCGATGACTCTGATGACGCACGGCAAGACGATCGCTGCAGTCACTATTCACATTCGTCCGACATCGCCGATTGGCAAAGAACCACTGAATGCGATGACTCTGATGACGCACGGCAAGACGATCGCTGCAGTCACTATTCAAATTCGTCCGACATCGCCGATTGGCGTAGAACCACTGACTCTGATAATTTAGACATGTCCAAAGACAGCCTTGCCTATGACAATAACACAATGATTGTCACTGACAATCACGGATGCTCACAACATGATGACGGTGGACACAACAAGGACCACCGAGGTGACTTGCAGGATACAATGGACCACGATCACCGATCAAACAACAGCCACATGCAAGGCGATGACCAGATGATTGTCGCTGAGGAGGATGGTAACCCTGGGAATCCCAAGCTCGATTGGCTACCGTTGAGTGGATCATGGTTATCATTCTTACAATGGTTGGGTTCACGCTGGTGGGGCTCAGTCTCTGAAACCCAGATTGTGTCCCACATGCATAGACCTAGAGGTCGCACTGGAGACGTTATTGTTTCGGCACACTATGGTGACATCGTACATGGAGCGGTTTGTTCCATCACAGTCAAGACTGAGACTCAAGCTGTGGCGTTGTACGGTTGTCACAATGTCTATGTGCCACAGGTGGCGACATATCCTGTGGTGATCCGTGGAGGCTATTACGTATGTAGCGACTTGGTACAAGGTGACTTTCCTACTCCTATTGAAATGCTACAAAAGCTGGCTGGTGATTTGGACTACATACACGTGCTGCCTAGGCCGGCGAAGGTAGCTTGCACTCCTGAGACGCTTCCTGTGACTAATATCATGGACGAAATGTGTCACATGCTAAACGTACTCAAGGGTGCATGGTGGGGATCGATTGACGATCTGTCCGAAGGCTCATCACAGTACCACCTAGTGACACAAAGTCTAATGCCGATACAACACGGGAATAATGAGATTCCGGGTGCAGTCATACATAGTAGGACCGAGGACAGTGCAGGGTACCTGTTCGAGGTTATACTTTCCTCAGGAAAGCGATTTAAGGTAACATTTGACAGGCTCGGCTTTACACTTGGGACAAACACACGCCACTTTCCCGAGATTACAAGTCTCTTGAGTCACCTGAGCATGGACGAAAACGTTTCATATGTTCATAACAGACTCTCACTCCAGTGAGCCCTCTGTGCAGTGAGTGTTTGCCATCGCAGTCGAACCCAAACCTCGTAGCCCGCAAGATTCAACCACTACGGCTCACGATTTGGTCATACACGCTTATCACCCTCTCCCGCATAGTAATGTGTCATCCCTTCTACTCAACACCTCTGATGATCGGTCAATGCAGACCCTTTCACTGGACCCTTTCGTAGACTACAAGAGCTCTGAATGAGCAGCACGGTGGTGAAGGAGAGCGTGGAGACGGGAGGTTCATCACACAAGGATATGGAGGATATACAGCTCCTGTGATTATGTTATGAAATGTTATGTAATGTTATGTTATGTTACGTCAGCCCTGAATGTATACAGGATCCACTGTATGAGGGTTATTGTGGTTGTCAATGTCTTTGTTGTCTCGATGACTATGCAGATGTATGTTGTAAAATAAAATACAGTCAATGTACCATTAAGTTGTGACATCGTCTTTATTATCATTGTTATTCATACAACATGACACACGTTCCCTCATCCCTCGTCGTTTACCCATAGTAAAAAGTACACCAGTCCTTTAGGCACATCGGTT
This sequence comes from Pagrus pagrus, assembly GCF_965226575.1. NCBI lineage: Eukaryota > Metazoa > Chordata > Actinopteri > Spariformes > Sparidae > Pagrus > Pagrus pagrus. The sequence continues at coordinate 112,021 of NW_028175320.1, forward strand.
TTCCCAATATAAAATCCAATCGGGTCCTCCTGATCAACACGTCGGTGCTCAACTGTGTGATGTTGGCAATACTGTTGATTTGCTCTTCTTCCTCCGCATACTGCATGCCATGGATGAGGTCACTGTAAATGGCCAGGAGACTCGAACCGTATATTAGGGTTAGGGATATACACCCGGTGATTTCGCTTATGTTTTCCGAGGGGCTCTCCACTACGACTTTGATGTGGTGCGTGTTGTCCTCCACGATTGCGAAGTTGTCGGCGTACTCGCTCATGGTCTGGTACAGGGATGTGACGTATCTCATCACTGCGTACGGTATTACAACATTGCCCCTGTGCGTAGGAGGGAAAGATGAACGGTCGACGTCTTGAAATGTTCGGCTGTTTGTCATCTCCAGGGTGACTCGTTGTAAGATGCTAAGATGGTCGAGAGAAGCTGATCGCAAGAGAGCTAGGAGGTTTCTGAGGGCCTCGTAATCCTTGTCAGTAGCACAGGGTTGTTGGGAAGGTATGCACACATAGCCGTCTTCTGCACACTGCGGGAAAGAGAACAATGACGGGCGACCGCCGGGTCCTTTTGTAACGCAAGCAATGCCAATCTCCGAACACAGCTCACATGTGAATTCAAACTCCCCTCGGGTAGATCCAAGTAGAACATCGAAAGCCCCTCTTGCTCTGTCTGAGGTCCAGAGGCTGTTTGACATCATGAAAGCCAGGACGTTGACGAGACCCTGCTTGTTCTCTTCATCGTACACAGACAGGGTACGACTGAAAGGCAGGGTGTCGGTGCCCGCTATCTTCACGCAGGATCCGCTGTTGATGTCAATCTGCCACTTGGAAGAAAGTTTACACGGATCGTTCGTCAAGACTCTTTTCTTGTTGTCGTTGAGTACAGCGAACCTGACCGGTACCTTCTCAGTGGTACCCTGCTTGTACGCGGTAATGCACATGTTGTCAATGACGAACAGAGGGCTACAGTCACCCATGGGTATGAGACTACTCAAGTCTATTTTGAACATCGCAGGCTGATGAGCCTGAATGACCTTGGTCATGGTGTGGGAGAACACGTACTCCTTCTGACTGAAAGCCATCGTCACTTTGCTCTACTGGATGCGTATCTACGGAATCGTATATACACTGACATTTCGTGTCAATCCCAAGTTGCCAATGGTATCGGGTCGTACGGTGCAAGGACGACGACGCCTGGGCAAATATCAAGATAACAAGCGTCTTTCGTTGACACACTGTCCTATCTTTCTTTTCATGTCTTGACCGTAGACGTACTGAATAAGCCTGTGACCCGGGACGTTGTTGGCGAACAGGTCCCTGTAAAAGTTTTTACAGCCTGTACAATGATACGTAACTTCCCTGCATTCAGCAAGAGAGCGTGTCCTCTTCCCGAGCTTGACTCGGTTGGGTTTGAGCCACTTCTTCTGTCCGAAGACTTCGATCCAGGCCCGCATGAGGTTCGTGTCGGCGCAAGAGTAGGGCATGATGCAAAGAATGGACTCAGGGTACATTGTGTTCGATGACGGGAACGCGTCCGGAGTGTTTAGCTGCAACACGAGTAAGGTCTGGTACAGAAGACCCGCCAGGTCAACTTGGGTCCTTTCACACAGCTCGCTTCTCGATATGGACAGCGTACCGCTAGAGGAAGCGATCCCCGCGTCTGCCAACATGACAGTCGGCACCGTGAGCGAGATGGAGGCGTGTGAGCGGGGGAGAACGGAAGGGTTGTGGTTGTCGTCTATAAGGGACACTATGCCCTCAGACATGGCTTCGGTGAGTCGTTTTCCAAGTGATTCACTCAGGTTCCTGTAGACATCGTGGGGCCGTAGAGACATGTCGCCGGTGATCACCCTCTGACACACATCAAGTTTCTCTCTCGGTAGACGAGTTACAGTCTCCCTGATCGTTCGCAGGTGCTCCAATTCACGAGTCCCACAAGCAGGTATCATGTGTTCAGGGCAGTTGTTCATTACCGCGTTGAAAGCCGTGGTTGCCCTCTTCAATCTCTCTCTGACAGAGGCGATGGAGGTGAGCAGGTGCTCTTTGCAATCATCTAGGCAGTGGGTGCCTAGAGCTGAGCTGTACATGAAGCGGGGTAAGCAGTAGTCTATGACACAGTGAGCCACAAGCTTCCCCGAGCGGTTGACCAAAGTGTAGTCTGCGCGGTGAGCTAGCAACACCCTGGAGTTGGCAAAACATTTGTTGAAAGGCTGGTATGGATGAGAGATAAGCTCTGTGTGATACAATGGATGAGTCTGGGTTTCCCTGTGCTGTTTGCGCTGCTCATCATCATTATCATCATCATCATCATCATCATCATGTTCCTTGTCAGAAAAGACTTTGCCGCTGGATCTGTATTGCTTGGCCTCGCATATGAGTGAGCCTCCAAACATGACCGTGATACACCCTGTGTTAGCCTGTAGGTTCAACGGGTATCGACAGAAAGTGGCTTCACAAGGATTACACTTGTGATACTCGTTACACTCGACAGGCTTGACAGAGAGTCCTGTGATCTGCTGTAGCCATGTCTTTACAATCTCTACATAAGTCGTTTTGACGCTGGAGTTGGCAACCTTCAAGCGATTCAATGTTTGTTGACTAAAGTGCTTGTTCTTTGAGGATTTTATGAGACTACTCCAAGGAAAGAACCCTACTCCCATCTTGGACGCAATGAGTTCGGACGCTTTGCACGTGAGCAAGTCTCTGAGAATAGCTTGCCCGTGTGAGAACATGTGGTTCATGCAATATTTCCAGTCCTTGTATAGTGTCCTCACTACAACTGAGTCGGGTCCGTGTCCCAGCACAGGGATGAGTTTCGTAGAGACCGCAGAGAAGCCAGAATCTAGCTGCAATGCTACAACGTCTTCTACTCTGTATGCGGTGAGAAAAGCGCTACCTCGAGCTACCTCAAGCCACCTCCCTAGATCGTCTACATGCGGTTGCTGTTCCAGGTATAAGATTACATCTCCGCACTGGAGCTGGTGCCAGGGCGATGTGGAGAAACAGGAGACATTGCCGGTGTCTAGCTTGATACAGTCTCCCCTCATTACGCACGCTATGAAGGTTTCTGTGACGGCGGAATCGCATGGCGATCGCATGCTTTTGAAAGCCGACAAGCCCCTCACCTTTACAGAGACTGACGAGAGATCGCCCTTTGCGTTCAGGTTGTGAGTGAGTGCTACGTAGGTCTTCTTAGCTACGTGACAGTATATGGAGCAACTGTTTTCGTATTCCAGCTTGACTCTCCTATCTTTGACGAAGGGCCCGGTTACGTCGTTCAAATCTTCAGATCCAGGGACTCTGGCCACGTACACAGGGTACCCTTCCTCGGTGAATGTTCCCTTTGGATCTCTGACTATTTTTTGGTGCGTATTACCTCTGCCTATCACGTACATCCTCTCGAGAGTGTCCTCCACTAAGGCCGTGTGCACATAGTCCAGAAAGGCAGGCACCTGCGCGCCAGCCCGCTTAAACTTGTCACACAAAGCTGTCCGGGCGTTACAGGCAAAACGCTCCAGTTGATCGGTGGTAGCCTCTCGACTGGAGGATGCGGTGTCTGTCTCTCTGCAATCAACTACATCGGACACTTCGCTCTCAGGAAGGTCCCCGGGTCCGTATCCAAATGAGACGAAGACACTGTCAGTGTCTCCGTAGACGACAGGGCAGCGGTGCTGGTAGAAGGAAGACACGCACTTGTTTACCACGGAAATCTGTCGCCTTCCATGAGCAGATATGAGAGGCCCGCAGGGCTGAGGAGCTGTTCCGTAGAAAGAGTTGGCCAGAACTTTACACTCTCCTTCCTGCATCTTGCAGTACACCCGATCGACCTCGCCGATGTCAGGGTTGTTGAGTTCCCTCCTCACCTCGGCTCGCTGGTTGAGAAAGTACTCGGCCGAGGACGATAATACGGCCGGCGCGCGGACAAAGCCGCGTTGCTCCTGGTCGTACTTGAGAATGAGCGATGCGTATTCAAACCCCTCAGCTTCCCAGTGGTAACACACCCAGCCCGATAGATCATGGGGGAATGTCGCAGGAGGCCACGGGATGGTAGTCTCGGGCGAGATGTTGAGAGCGCACATGATGGACGGGTACATACTTGCAAAGTCAAACGAAAGCTCCAAGCCCATGCCGGGTCCGGAGTAGTGTAGACCCGTGAGAGGGTCGCAGACTGACCCCCCCTTCCACTGATCACCACTGTCTCCATAGTCAAGGTCGAGTGCATGATTCCATCGCATGCGACCGTTGAGTGTCATACCCACGGGTCCTGCTTTGACTCTGAGAGTATCGAGTGTGAACTTTAGCTGAGGGATCTGAACCGAGTGAATACTCTGCACAAAGCCTCCAAAGTTATCCCCTCTTCCGTGTACCACAACGTCTATGTTGAGAGTAGTCCTACACCGATGAAACAGAGCTGAGACGGGGTTGAGGACTTTAGCCAGCCTTGCGCACAGCTGAGAGTCGACCAAGTTGTAGACAAGCACTGCAAAGAGACTCTTCCCCCCTGTGCTGATCATCTCATCCATCTTAGCGTAACTGACGTCGGCCAACTTACAAAGCTTTCTGGTGTCCTTTGGGGGCTTTCTGTGTAGCTTCCTGACTTTAGCAATGACAAAGGGGGCGACGTCGTTCAACTTCATGCTGGTGCAGGCAAACTTGATCTCTCTAGTCCCCGCCATCCTGTACAAATCTATGATGTTCATGCCGCAGCTGTTCATCTTGAAGTGGCCCAGCTTAGCCTTCTCTTTGTTGAACCTGCCGATGTGCGTAGATATCAGTTGAAGTTTGCACTCGGTCAGTGTTCCCTTCAGCAACACCGAGCCTAGGCTCTTGAGCATCTCCTTGTACATATTCAGGTAGCGTACGTTTTCAAACTGGAAGAAGGGCACCATGTCCTTGGACAAGGCCCTGGTTATGAAGAGCCCGTTCCAGGCTTGCAATAACGAGACACATCGTTTTCGGGCAGCACAATCGAGGCCTTTGGCGTAGTTGGATTCAGCGTAGAAATGCACACGCTGCTGGATTACCCTTACGTCAAACTCTGCATTGTACACGTACAGGAGCTCTATACCGTATTCGTACAACAACGCGATCATTCTCTCCACGAGTGTGAATTCACTGGAGCACGGGTAGAATAGAATCCTCGAGGCATCGTCTACACCAACGCTCCTGACCAGTTCGTGGTCGACCTCTGGGTGATGGCCGCGTGTACTGTTATAGAGAACGATCAGCTTTTTCCTGTGGTGGTCGGCCGAGGTTTTGGGTATGTGGGAGTTGAGGATCACGAGAGATACGCAAGTTATCTCGTGCTGCTGACCTGGCATGTCAGGTGCCAGAGCAGGGATGGAGACGTGCTTACTGTGTTTGGGCAGTTGTTTTTTGCCAGCAGTCAGTGCGTGAACCAGCTTATTCCTATACGCGGTCATGTCCGCGACCATGCCCTCGGTGCAGTAGGGGAACTTGTAGGCAAAAGACTTGCATTGTAGAGACGTATCCCGGTACGACTGGTCAAACACAGTCTCGATGTCAAGACATGCTGCCTTGTAGAAATGTGGCATGTGTCTCATGTCAAAGAGCTTAGCCTCAACCTCTGACTTGTCATGATCATATATGAGTTGGGAGACTGAGATGACCTGGTTCAGTTTGTTTGCGGGCATGAAGTACACTCTACCAAACATTACATCTGAGCACAGAGCAGGTGTGTTCCCATCTCGAGAAATGTAATAGCCCCTGTCCGGGCAAAAATCTCCAAAGGTCAGTGCACCCCGTACGGTTTCTATGTACTTTGTGGCCAACGATATGGATTTCAGCGGGAACACCTGAGCGTTTACCTTTCGCTTAATGTCGTCGTGTAGTACGTGACTGTACACTGGCTCGGCAACAAAATGTCTAGACCAAGTTTCCCGTACCTGCTCCCAGGTTTCTTCTTCACCATCCTGATCGCGAATCAGGTCTAGATCATACCCCACAACCGGAGCTATATCGGTAACTTTGAAGTGTACCGAAGTGTAAATGTTGATATCTCGAGCCTGTACCACCAACCCTCTGCACAAGAGGGCCTCTTCCTGCCTATGAAAGATGATAGATTTAATCATCACCCCGACTAGTTGGGGTTCAAGCTCAGGGTTGACAGCTCTGCGCTCGGGGTAGATGTTAGGGAAAAAGTCCACAAAAGGCACTGCTTTGTTCATGATTAAGTCTAAACATCTGAGGTTTGTAGCGTACTTTTATTAAAAAAAAAAAATGTCTCCCTCTCCCGCCCCCTCCTCCTCCTCCTTTTTTTGTGGGTCATACAAATACTGATGCGTACTGATGTGTGCATACATACAATCAGGGTAACGTATCACAACCAAACAACCAAGGAGTGAGATTCCAACCAAGCTTGCAAGGGACACACCCAGAAGAGCTCAACTAACTGTTAAACTGAAACTTACGTAGAGTTGAATGTTTCAAGAGCGGACATGGCTGACTTGAACCATGGATAACAACCAAGGCTGTGTGAACAAGTGTGTGAAGCGGTTGTGGTGTCGGTGGTGAAATATCAAACCCTGCCACACTCTGCCAATGAAATCGTGATTTAATGTACAATGTCTGAGGGTTAGGAATATGAATCACACAGTGTTCAATTTGTGTTTGTGAGACCAGACGTACACAAGCAGATATAGACATGGCAGCTAGGAAGACTGTTGCTGTGTCCACGGCGTGTGTGTTGCCTCACAGAGAGGCAAATACAGCTGTGGTTACGAGGGTCAAGGTGCCTTCCAACAGGAGAGCATTGTTCTTTGCTGTTCAAACTGACATATTGCACGATAAGGCATGTGATGAGCTATCATTCGGCGCGCTGTCAATAAATGACAGAGCAACCTTTCAATTGCTCCTTTACCTGACTTACTGCTGTAAAGGGGAGCTTCTTCAAGTGACTCTGGAAAACCCAGACTTTTGCAGCATGTCACCTCCTATCAGAGAGGATTTCGCTCACGGGCGCTTGTTTTGTTTCGTCCTAGACATGAACAATGAGGACTCGTGTGAAACAAATACTCAATCGCAATCTACAGCGGGTACAGCATCTGACGACACTGACGAACTGTCCGGTACCCAATTGCTCAGTCTCATGAACATAAGTGTCAACATGGACGTGTTCAGAGGAGATGAAGCTGATGATGACCAGGATGAGGACGACAACGACGACGCCTCGTGTCGAAAGTATTCTGCGGACAGAAACGAAACTCTGGAAGAGGCGTTCAATGCGTTCATGCGACTACAATTGGTAAGGAAAAAGGCATCTTCTCTCAACAACGCTATGATCGCCATGAGAGACAGCAAGGGGGAGCTGAGCTCAATGTTCAACTGGGTCGACATCCGCAGCGATACGCTTAATTCTGACAAGGTGGATCGGAAGAAGGTCAAGGAACTACAGGGCTCCATGTACACACCAGCTTGTCAAACGGGTAGACAGATGGTAATCCTCCCCCCCTCGATAATGAACCTAAACGTCAAGGTTCTGGATGACTCTATAGGAAGGATTACGGACAGTGCAAGTAAAGGAGAGGGCAAAGCGTTGTTCCTCTCGCTCCTCTCTAAACTCACAGGCACACAATGGCTAAAGCACACGGTCGTGCAAACTGCATATGATGCGAACGTGCAAGAGGATGTAAGATTCATAGAGAGAGTGAAAGCTTTCACACGTAACCTCAGCTGTTCGCTGGAAAGCTGCCAGGTGAAGACGAGAGGACTGTTGGTGTTCAGATACTCTCTGGAGAAACTCATTGAGAGGGAGACTCCCGATCTGTTTGTCAGCTCGCTGATACACAGGCACATGCCTATCGCAAAACCACGCATCGACAAGGTCTTGCGTGACATAAGGAGCAAACGCAGAACACAAGCACTGGCGTCTCTGCTGAATAATGGACATTGTTATTGCAAGCGAGTGCGCAACGGTGACACCCGCGGAGCGTGCAACGGCGAGTGTCAGACTGCCTACGCTTGTTTTTACAACACATCCGAGCATCACCCTTTCACCGTGAGCAAAGATGACCACAGTTACTACTTTGCGAATCTGTACCCTCATCTGGGTAAACTGGAACGCTTGAGTGCAGAAATGAAAGTCAAGTACAGAGGACGCAGGCAGTTTGAGAGCATAGCAGATATGGTCTTCAACATCCTGGTCAGACACAGGTTCAGCGAGACCGATTCGTTATATGAAGGTTTGAGTGACTTGATAGACAACGACATGAGCAACTCGAGCTTATCTCTCGGCGAGAGCCTTGCCGAGATCCACGAGTTGTTGTACCTGGCGCCGTGTAGTCACGAAGACCACTCGGAAGAGCCCAGCGCTCTGGATCCGGTGAAAGTGTACGACCACGCATTGGTGCGCTACTTGTTCTGCGACAGCTTGCAAGTGGGCAGGCTGTTTCAGGCGTCGACGACGTTCAATTACATTATCGCCAACACCGCACCGAGGTACACGATCGAACGGATCATGCTTTTCAACATTACTGGTCCCGGGGAAGGTAAGACCTACGCAAACAATGTGCTGAACTATCAGTTCAGGAGGATAAGAGGTTGCATAGAGACACTGACATCTTTCACCCCGCAAGCTTTCAAGTACAAACAGAAGAGGAACGCCTGTGTGGTCATGATAGACGATGCGCACATAACCCACGAGAAGAACATAAAAGCTGTAGACAGAGAGTCCAATGTGATCCCCAACACGTTCAAGAACCTCCTGGATACAAGCGTACTGGAGAGCGACGTGGTGACCAGAGACGCGAGCAGCGGCAAGGTCGACACCGTCAAGTATCAGGCCGTGCACAACTGCGGCTTCGTATGGAACACCAACACAATGGGGTTCGTGAGCAACGCCTGGGCCGATCGTTGTCTGATCATGGAGTCTGAGTTCCCCAAGTGCATGACACGCACGCGTAGCACTAAGCAGATACAAGACACGGTGGAGAAACGCAAGATGGAGCGCATAGCTGCAGTGTGCCTTTACAGACAGAACCTAATCCAGTCAGCTACAATGATCGGCGAGTCTGAGATCATGCAGTTCAGCTCGAGGTTCGACGTCGCGAGAGATGCCTGCGTGGCCGCCCTATACGCAAGTCACATCGTGTGTACCGGAGTAATCAGTCGTAGGGTTTCATTCTGCATCAACCAGCTCGTCTTTGCCGAGGCCATGAAACTAGCGTGTCACTTTGTGTTTGACATATGGATCCCTCCGTGGACCGAAATTCCAGACGAGAAGGATTACCCCGAGTTGAGGGCTTACATGAAACGACTGAACGAGTGCAGACTCGAAGCTTTAAACGAGCTGTCCTTCGGACAGGTCTGCCTGGAGACCAACTCTGTCTACAAGCTGTGCGTCGCGGCCTGTCTACCGGACATATGTCCCCGTGCGGTGGATATACAGGGCCACTTCGCCTGCAAGGTACTAGGGTATATCTTAACCCAGATCCACGAGCAGCACCTGTCGACCAGCTTGAAAAATGAACACTTGTGCATCGCAGGTATAGATGACATGTTTTTCTCAGAGAAGGACATCGAGTGCGGCAGTGATGCGGCGCATGAAATGATCATGCTGTGCTCGACGTGCAAGGTGCCGGTTCGCGAGTGGAACCCTGCGGTAATGAAAAATTACAAGCTGTGCACGTACAGATATGCAACCAACAAAACCTCGCACACGAGGAAAGGACACTCTAATCCTCAAAAGAAAGTGGGCTCTATCACGGTCCCACTCGAAGCCGTGTACGATATGCTGGCCCTATACGCTCCGGGTTCTCACTCAGAGTTTTGGACTCAGTTGGGCGCGAAGATGGTCGACGCCTATGATAAAGGAGACTTAGATGGTGGCAATGCCTTTGGTCAGTGTTCGGGAATTGACGATGAGCCTCCTAGGCTGATGTTCACCTTGGACTTCAACAAGGACCCAGTGTGCTCTGTAATACTGGAAGCAACAGCTGCAATTGAGCCCCTGAACGAACTCACATTCACCAAGTGTGCGCTGGGAGGGGAGATCTTCCAGTGCTCTGCGCCTTTGTATTACGGGGGCGTTATCAGAAGGGCGATGCGTCAGAATGCTCCTAAGGGGGCTTGCAACAAAAGGCATTTGAGAGAGTCTAGACTGGGTCCAAGAGGTACCTTCCACGGGCCCAGACTGAGCGTGTACTCAGTCGAGTACTCTGGCGTACCCGTGAAAAATGTGAGCTCGTTTTGTACTACGCGCACTGTCTATCATCAGGACAAGATAGCCTTGAATGTCAACCGCGATAATCGGGGACACCTGGTCGAACTAGAGGAAGATTGGGAGTGGAAGGATGCAGTTGATGTGTTTGACAGCATTCACGGCACTGACGTGTTCTCAGTCGATATGTTGAAACGGGACTATGCTGCTACAATGGTGGTCGTAAAGGGAGAGGTCATGACAGCTAGGACTCGAAAGTCGTCGAAACTCAGTGTCATGCTGAAAGGTCTGAGTGAATCGAATGGACAAGCAGCACTAGCCATGCGAAAGGGTCTCACGCCTTGTGACACTCAAGATGCAACTCAAAGGCGACAACCTGCAAGAAAGTCACCCAGCCGGGCGCGTAAAAGGAGTGAAGCACAGCAATCCAGAGACTCCCTAGACGCACTGAGTGTGAAGAGGAGAAAATGCACCAACGAGGATGTAGAAAATTGACATGTGAACCACGTGACGTTTCATACATACATACATACATACATATACACACTCACAAAGAATACTCAAAGATGAAACACTATTATTGAAAGAATGACAACCTGTGTCGCCTTCTTCTGTCAAACACGACAATAAAAAAAACCTAAAACACCTAACACTGTGTCATTGACTTATTGGTTTCTGAATCCTATCTATGAAAAAGTGATATCTTCAGTCAGAACCTTGCTGACTCCACAGGAGCAAATGACGCTGTGCACCTGCATGTATGACAGTATTATCTGGATAATAAAAAACCCAAACGCCTTTGAACAACACTGAGTCATTAGGTACCCCATATCAATGCTGTTTTATTATGTTTTGTTCAGGTTTTTTTTTTTTGTGTGTGCTTAGGATCCTCCGCCGATGATCAACATGTTCTTTGAAACCTGTATATATTTTGACAAAACCCTGAGGGTTTCAATCACTCGAACTATGTTTTATTGTAACAATAAACGTGATTCTGTACACCCTGGGAGTGTGTGATCTTGTGTGATATACAATGAAATATATATATATATATATATATATATATATATATATAATGAAAACCAATGGACAATAGTGACAATAGCGATGGGTTTATTTCACAGTTAAAACAACACTTTGCTTAGCACGTTCTCCCTCAGTCAGGTCCGTTGCAGTGGTAGTCCTTGACAGTCCTCGTCACTCTTTGGTTATGTTGTGGATTGTTCACAGGTGGAACTGGTCCACTGTGACCCTGCGCGTTTACATTTTGGTGTATCAATCCTTTGGGAAACAGGTGTCAAAGTCTTGCGGAGCCTCATGACAATAAACAAAGTGGGACTAGTGATGCAGTACATGTTTCCTATGGCCGTGCAGACATTAAGCACCACGTATCTAATCTCCTCATATTCGACGTCCCTATATTTGACACGTTGTCGGTAATATATGGCACTTACGATCCAGGGTATCCAGCAGCATATGAACAACGTAACTGTGAGGAAGGGCAGCACTTGAGCTCTTCTCAGATTCGCACCAAAGGAATTGCGGTTTAAGTGCTTTCTCACAGTGTACACTATCATACCGTTGCAGTAAACGAGCACAAGTATGGGTATGAAGAAACACATGGTTGTCCTGGTCCAGAAGGTGGCAAGCTGGTAACGATGAGGCATATCATTGAAACACATCACGTTGTCCTTGGATACGGGACGAACGGTGTAATAGCATATGTCCACAAGAGCAGAGAGTGTAGGCACACAGGCGCACAGTCGACACACAAGCCTCCTCCTGTCAGAACTGTGTCTCTTCGGGACCAGGCCCTTGAGTGTTGACCTGTTGTTCACCACCTTCATGTATCTTTCGATGTTGATGTAGGCCATGAGAAATATGCCGTACTGGAAACTGAACTGTGGGGACACAAAAAAACAAAAACAAAACAAATCTCTTTAGATGAGCTGAAAGGCAGGCGTGTGTTTGAGTATGTGTTTACGGTATTTTAGAGTGGTAGTACTCACTGTCATCACTCCTGTCATCAGTTTGCACACCAGGTAGCCAAACACCCAGCCCTTCACGAGAATCATCTGAGTGACCCACACAGGCAAAGTCAGCAAAGTGGCCATGTTACAGACTCCCAGATGTGAAAAGAACACGTCGAGATCACGGACACGCCTAGCTGAGTCCTTACGAGAGATCATGATTATCATGTACATGTTGACAACCAAGCCTGTGATCATAACGAGTCCATGAAGAAGAGGGATGTAAAAGGTGCGGCTGTATTCGTAGAGATAGTGATGCGAACCTGACGGGTAGTTCGTACTAGTGAAGAGCGTAGAATTGTTGAATGTAGCATTTTCAAATGTTACATGGGTGGTGGAGAGTTGTTCCATACCGATCTGCGTGGTGACACAGGCTGCTGACAACCTTTGCAGCAACAACACAGAGACTTTAAGTACGCTCTGTGTGTGTCCCCAGCTTCCCAACCGCTGTAGTTGGGTCCAATACAGGGATTAGTCCGACCATCGAGGTTTTGGTCCAACTGCTATAGTCGTTTCCAATACAGGGAAAAGGTCTGGTCATCGAACCAAGCCACTGCAGTATATAATACCATCATATTGACAGGGTATCTAATCCTTCAAACACTTTGGGGTTTGTTTGTTTTTGTTTTTTTTTTTGCGTCAGCAACAGTCTCACTTTCAGAAATGGAGAATTACCAGAAAGGCTCCATTATTGGCCGAGGCGCATACGGAACTGTGTACAAAGTCACGTGTCTGAAGACTGGAAAGGCGTTTGCTCTGAAATGTCACAACTCCCCTGTGGTAGAGGATGAAGACATTGTAGAGAACGATTCAACAATTGGTGTAGAGGATGCGACCGTGAGAGAACTCTCCTGTCTCAGTGCACCGAGGGGTCACAACCCCCCTGTGGTAGAGGATGAAGACATTGTAGAGAACGATTCAACAATTGGCGTAGAGGATGCGACCGTGAGAGAACTCTCCTGTCTCAGTGCACTGAGGGGTCACCCCAATGTGATTCAGATACACGATCTTTTCATTGACGGTGAGAATATTGCCATGCTCATGCCCTACGTTCCCTACACCTTGACAGTGATTCACAATGGACATGGTCTGAAAGTCTACTACGACCTTGGTAAAGCAGTACAGGTGATTCCGTTGAGTTTTGTGGCTCACTTTTCCGTTCAGGTGGCCAATGCCCTGTCTTACATGCACGGGCGTAATATAATACACAGGGACTTGACACCTCGTAATGTGCTGCTGACAGAAGATCTGACCGTTAAGGTGGCAGACATGGGCCTCTCGAGACAATCCTCCAAACGGATGAGTCCAAATGTGGTAACGGAGCCCTACAGAGCCCCAGAACTGTTTGGTGACGCCCCAGACACCAGTCGGAAAGATTACACTTGTGCCATAGACATGTGGAGTCTGGGGGTGATGATAGCAGATGCGATGGAAGGAAAGGTTGTCTTCGCGGAGCGTGATAATGACAGTGGAACTGTGTCCACGTACGACATCATTGTAAAGACTTTGTGTCCAAGAAACCATGTTAGTGCACCAGTCACTTCCTGGGACATTGACGATGTAATGCCCAACGTGATGGAGTGTACTCTAGTGAGAAGAATCGTCCTTCAATTACTGACTTTCCGTGAGAATGAGAGACTCCTGGCCCATGAGCTGCTGCAAGACCAAGAATGGGTGCAGGCTGCTCATATGACCGAGGAAGACAAAAATATGGTCATACACCAGATTCAGCAACAACAACGACGACGACAAGCGAGCAAGCGATTCTAGTCAAACAACACCAGGACTGCATAGAAATGGTTCATTGTATTCACATTTATTTTGTACATTATTCATTGTACAATGATGCATGTATGTTTACAATACCAACAAAAATAAACATTGTATATCCTCACAATAACTGTGGTATATCTGCTTGCAGGACAGGCTGTCTGCTATTCAAACACGATTGTATGAATCAGCATCGTCATTGCAATGACTATCATGACACTGTAGGGTTTGAAAGTATTCCCAGTAGACCTCCACGATTTTTCAAGTTCGTCCATCATCCTCACGATGTCTTGTATATCTAGAGAGAGAGAGAGAGAGAGAGAGAGAGAGAGAGAGAGAGAGATGTGATTGTAATAAAAAGCTACATAGTATCATGATGAAACTGACCAAAAAACGCACAACGTACCTTCACTCACGTTGACCAGGCCTGCGCCCGTTTCGACACTATCCAGCTCCTTGAGATCCGGTACTCTAATGGGTTGTCTGGTTGTCGTTGTAGTTGTCGTTGTAGTTGTCGTTGTAGTTGCTGCGGCAGTAGGAAGTGTGGATGTAGCAACTTGAACATCTGAGCAGCTTGCGTTGACCTCTCCGTGTCTCTGATACATGTAATACTGCCAGGACGATGCATCAACTCCAATTCCAATTCCAGATCCACGAAATGCTGTCCCGTTGTCAACCAGGAAACAGCAGGAACCCAGACTTTGTTCTTTGCTCATAGTGTCATTCCACACTTCGTTTAAACTCCACATTTGCTTATTGTGGTATTGTGCTAGCCTGGAGATTCGAATGACACCCTGGAGCGGGGCAATGACTGCAGCCTTCGTCCCTGTGTCAACCTTGGCAGTGTAGTAAAACATACCACACGTATCACTGTTTACTCTCAAATAGAAAGTCTCCTTTCCAATCCTGTACATGCCTTCGTCTGTACACGTGAGAAAGCGAATGTTGACTTGGTAGCCCAGAGAGTTCATCGTCAGCTCGTATATCTGGTAAATAGCGTACATGGGTTCTCGGTCTTTCTGGAAAAACTGATTAGGACTCTGCAAGTACCCCGGCAGCGTGACAGTGCTACCCACTGTACCAACTATGGTGACCGGTTCAAGTCTTTTCTCCGTGAGACCTTTCGTAACTACGGTGACCGGTTCAATTCTTTCTTTCGTGAGACCTTCCATCCTTGTCAGGGTACAACAATCAACTGTCGCAGCAATGCACAGTAGAGTCATTGTGATAGGAATGTACATCCTCATAGCGCTTGGGTTTACACACTGTGAACCAATTCTGAGTCTCCTCGCAGTGAGTGTTACTTCAGGAGCAGTAGCGCCCTTGTATGTGTGCTGAACCCAGTTTCGTCACCACCCAGCCATGCAAAAATGGCCGATTTGTACAACTGCATAAGCTTGGTCCAACTGCATAAGCTTGGTCCAACTGCATAGGTTTGGTCCAACTGCATAGGTTTGGTCCAACTGATAGGTCTGTTGGTTAACCGTTTTACATGGTCATGAACATGTGTTCGGAGGATAGTTCTAGATGAGTCACTCACTTTTCACGGGATTTTAAGATTTTAACATGTGTATGTAAGTCGAACCAAACAGGGTTTCACATGTCACTCAACCACTGCTGTGTCAATCACAAGATGTTAGTATTCTAAGCAACACATTACACTAATCCCTAAATGCTTTACATTATACACAGTATTCAAATATATATGTTAACAATGTCTTTAGTTTGGTCAGCACAAACTCACTTTTGAGTGAATGATATTCGTGGACTACGTCAAAAATGCCACACGACCCTATAGTGTACTCGCAGTAGGGATTTCTCGGAAAGTCCTCATTAGTCCCTCTTAGATTGAGACGGTAGACATAATGAGCCATCTCGATGTACGTGATATGATCATCCTTGTACAGGAGATACCTGTCTAATCCATTACCTCCCTTCTGAAGAGTTCCCAGGAGATAAACCTGTTTCGAGTCTTTTAATGTCACTGGTATGTAACCATCCAGAGAAGTGTGAGCGACCCGTAGATGTTCAGGGAGCGATGATGTGATCCACTTGTCCGTAAAAGTAGGATTGCAAAAAGATTCTCCGTTCACCATGTACACATTACGGAAACAGTTGAGAAAATGGACTATCACCTCAGGCCTAGCCCCCGTGATCTCGATCAATTGTCTGGGTATGATACTGGAAGACACAAAGAGTACGCTGCGTTGGTTGCACGGGGATGACAGTAGAAGAGGCTTCAGTTTGTCAGTTATGTGCTGTGTGTAGCCATTGACGAGTTGCTCTTGTTCCAAAGGAGTTGTGTACTGTCCTCCGGGTGAGAGGTCTGTGTCTATGTCTGTGTCTGTGTCTGTGTCCGTGTCTGTGTCTTCGTCTAGGTCTAATACTGCACTGTAGCTAAAGTGTTCATTCACCACAGTTGCATTTATAAAAAGGTTATACGCACAAATCTCCTGTTTGCCCCCTCTAATGACAACATAATCCACATACACGTTGTTGTGATAAACCCCTCTTGAATTTGCCATTAGGGTGCTTGAGTCATATTGAGTTGCAGCCTCAGTTGTATCCATGTCCTATCGCTTTTATGATGCCTGAATCTGAATAAATTGGAACCCCCATTGGATGTATCAATGTGTATGTGACAAATCAATGCTACAGTGAACCATCAAGTCGCAAAACTTCTAGAGGGTTACATCTCTGTCAGGGTGGCTTTAGCGTACCTCAACTACAAACAAGAGTCACTACACACACACACACACACACACACACACACACACAGAGAGAGAGTCAGGTTAACACATTCTTTTATTCATCTTCATACACAGTCACAGGTTTTCTTGTAGCATCGCTGCAAAGGTGTGGTAAACTACATAATAAACAACAGTCTTCATGGGATTCCAGATCGTAGACATGTCCTGAGGGTCCCCTTCTGTCAAGACACACTTGAGAGCCTCAGAACAGTTGTCGTTCACTTCAATGTTGGTGTGATACGTTAAACTGTGATCCAAGGTCAAAGTCATTGCCAAATCAAAGTCTCCGTTGTCCATTTCTCTTGGGCCCAAGAACTCCGATATGAACGGGTTCGGAGGCTCTTTCACAATAGCTTTCGCCTTCTCCAGATAATGTACAGATGGTGCCTGTACTTTGTGAATAAGACATTGGAAGCTGTGTTCTCTCCCTGGGCATTTGTGTATCTCAAACAGGGTTTGATCAACTCTCGGAAAGCCTTCGCAGGTCACTGTAATCTTGTATCTGCGGATGTCTGTAAGTCTCACGGTGCACGCAAGTTGAAACCCAGGACATGTCTAGCCCATTCCAGTCAGGTTGGCTAGAAGCTCACGTGTGTCCTTTTCAAGTCTTGTAGCTTCAGCAGCACACAGTCCTGTGAAGTCATCCTGCTGTTTTTTAACCAAGATGTTAGACATGGTGGACGTGTCGGGTTAGGTCGTCTCATAGGAGTGTCAACATGTGCGATTTGGAACTATTTTTATTATTGTTAATATGTCGTGATATATAAAAGGTTTCAATGTAAGCAACCAGACGACAATCAGGCTGTCATAGGCCTTCTCAAAATCTTCATCTATCTGTTCCAACAAGTCACCAGGATTGGTATCTAGAATCAGATACACTCTTCCAAGAGTCGGAGGGGTCAGCGTCGACACCGGTATCCTGGGCGCAAAGCGCTTTAATTGTCTCTGCACACAGCCGACGATGGCTCTTATGCTCACATGTGACACAATAACTGACCTCGCTATCCACCTGCGTACAATCTTGCATGGTAGATGTAAGGCAAATGATGGATATAGACAGTCAAGGGTGTCTATATAGCCAGGGAGGCAAAGATGGAGGGATGTTTGTGAAGGTTGACAATATGAGCTATGGTTGGAAGAATTGCTCCATGGTCACGTTCTTGACAAATACGAGTCCTGTTGGTGACACAACAGAAATATAAATCACATCATCACAAAAAAAAACGAGTCCAACAACACGTTCATATATACAATCTCCAACAAAGTTCCACTTTGTGTTTATTTTCACAATGTTATCATATACACTTACAAACACAAAGGTGTACATTTGACAAGTGTGAATAAAAGCGTGCAGACATGAAGAGATATCAAAAACATGGTTTGTCAATATTACATAATCTCTGTGTGTACATTTCATAGGGAGGGGTGTTAGAACAACACCCACGGTTAGATACATTTCCAGTGTTTCACATATCAATATAGAAAACCGTTATCCCTTTTGTTGAGGACACATTTACTGTATATATTGGTTGTACAAAACCTACAACTACTCCTACAGCCACTTGACCATGACCACAGGTCATATCTAAATGAAACTATAAACCGCTGTGTTGGTACATATCTGTGCAGATCCATAACTGTCCTCGTCGTAGTCCCTAAACTCACCAACGATGTCAATACAATGCTGGTCTACACTGTCACCGTCAAACTCTTCACCATGAGGGCAAGTGAATATAGTCTTGGCAAGCTTGCGATTGAATGTGTAGTCTGTATCATGGATGACCAGACGTTTTACGTATTTAGGGGTGACACTTACCATCCCACTCTTCGAAGCTAGCACAGTTATCACGTCAACCACACTAGAACCGTCGGAGGGTTTACAATCTAAGACTATAGCCAGGGACCGGTCTGTTGGTGTCGCGTACTGAACTTTAAACCACCGAGACAGATAAACCACCATCTCTCTAAACTCCAAGCCTGTGGTAATGTTTTTCAAATCTTTATGGACAAGTGGAAATACCTCAGTCTGCCCTGCTGATGACACAGCCGAACACCACATAGCCAAGATGATCTGTCTTTTCAACACAAAACAGCTCCAGTGAAATCGGTATGAACCAAGGGATACGTTGAACAATTTAGGCAAGTAGTCATCAGGACCAATCATCTTTTCCGTGTTGGGCAGCGGACAGGTTCCCACCAGAATGTGATCCCAGAAACCCGGAACGTGAGGGATGCAGACATATCTGTAGGCCGTCTCTTCTGGCATTCGTGCGTTTGCCCAATACGTGAAGGACATCTCATCTCTCGCGGTGATGAGGTGGCTGAACACTGCATGGAGAAGCAACAACAGTTTCAATTGCCAAGTTGATAGATGAATAATGTATAGCTTGGAAAATAGAATAAAAATTACACGTACCGCTTTGCAGACTCTCAAGAGAAGGCCCAACGTTGGTGTCCAAGATACTCCGAGCGAATCTGCTGACATTGTCATCTGTCCTGAAACGGTCGGTTGGATCACGTTCGAGCTCCCACACTCCTATGTTCGCCATATCAGGATAATTAGCAAACCTGCTGACTGTGGTGTTGATGGTGCCGCGTTGAGACACTACACTGTGTACCTTGCATCCTCTGTGCGCGTGGTAACATATTGTGCAGATTACACAACCACATACACATTGGATGGGTTTGTTGAACTGAATCAAGAATTCTTGACAGATAACCGCTCTGTTGAAGGTTGTCTTACAGGTGGCACACAAGAGCGACTGCTTTATCAGAGCCAGCAGAGTATCGCTGAACGTGATGTTTTCACCATGGCTCTCCAAGCTGTGCCGTGGAGTGAGAGTGTGGGGGGCTTCTGGGTGTGTTACAGCTACTACAGCTTCGGTTGGGAATTGGAATATTGAATGCTGTAGTACAGGTGTAACTGGCTGGAAGATGTCGCAACTTACACCCTGACACTGCTGAGGCTGTGGTGGTGGTGGTGGTGGTGGTGGTGGTAGTTGTGGTTGCAGGAATACCAGTTGCTGAGATTGTAGAGGGTCACGGTGATGTATTGGTAGCTGCTGCTGCTGGGGTGTCAGAGGTAATTGGTGCTGTGTTTCAGCAGGCACTTGCTGGTGGGACGTTAGATGTCGAGGTGTTGAAGGTACTTGTGGGTGATGGTCTTCTACTCGAAAAGTTCGGGTCGAGGAGTCTTGTGACACGTCTTGTGACGCGTACTCACAGGTCTGCTCTGCAGGAAACAGGTTAACGTAGCCAGACGCAGACACGTCTCCATAATCGTATATCGATTTAGGCTGGCATATAGGGACTGTCGTGGGAATAGTGAACACGCTTGCAGCATGCGTGTCTGAACTGGACTGGAAATTCCATAGTCTCTCATTGCACTCACTTACATCGATGAAACTCTCCTGGTGAGTGTCTCTGTTACTGTAAGATAAAAAAGGAAGGAACATTGTCAGTAAAGCACCACAAGGTATAGCTTCTACCAGTATAATTAGAAACACAATGATGATGATGATGATGATGATGATGATATACACATACCACTCTGGCAAAGATGCAAGACTTGTGGATGCAATCACAGGTTCAGCATATCCAGGTGTATCGGTACACATTTCACACACCGGTGCAGCTTGGGACTCTGGCTCAGGTGTACGTTGGGACATGGTATTACACTCCTCAGTTTCAGCAGGGGCACCCTCCTTCTCGTCACACTGGGACTCAAGTAGTTTAACACAGGCAGCGCTGGTCTCAGCATAGTCAGCCTCCACCTCACTATACTGGGACACGAGCTCAGTTGATGCAACAATGGTCACAGACGCAATGTCTGTTGTTGAGACATCCCTTGACTCTTGTTTAGCACAGGCAGCGCTGGTCTCGGCAGAGGCCTCATCTGTGTTACACCGGGTGAACTTCCTTTCAGCTGGCACTGTACACACTTCATGGTCGGCGGAGGTTCTGTTGTCTCCAGCTGCACTCTTTGAGCTACTGCGTCTGATTATGAATGAATGAATGAATGAATGAATGAATGAATTAATGTTATTTCGAACATGTATATAAAGAAATAAATGTATGTAGCTATTTGTACATACAAAAGAAAGAAAGAAAATAAGAAATTAAAAAAGTAAAATAAAATACAGAGCAGGTCGCTCTTTGATGAAACTGCAGCAGTGCATACAGGAGAAAGACTGAAACTAAAGTATCGATCTCATTCCACTCAAGGAGTGGGAGAAGTACAACACTTTTTAAAAAATAAATAAAAATTCCCATCCCTTTTTAACTACTCTTCAGTTTGTAGCTACACGAATAATCTAACTACATAATACACCTATATATATATATATACCATATATACCCTTCATGAATATCCATATAAATATATAATCACAATAATATATACTACATACCCATCTTTGTAAATCCTTATCTTTGGGGCAGAGGCCTCATCTGTCTTGTACCTGGACTTCTTCTCAGCTGGGACTTTAGACACGTCGTAGTCAGCGGAGCCTCTGTTGTCTCCAGCTGCAGTCTTTGAGCCACTGCGTCTGATTATGAATGAATGAATGAATGAATGAATTTTATTTCGAACATGTATATAAAGAAATAAATGTATGTAGCTATTTGTACATACAAAAGAAAGAAAGAAAATAAGAAATTAAAAAAGTAAAAATAAAAAACAGAGCTAAGACATTACAAAACACTGCACATAGTGGTGGGCGATACTGCATGATTTGGTATCGATCCGATACCAAGTAAATACAGGGCCAGTATCGCCGATACCCATACCGACACCGATACTTTTTAAATTATTAAGTTGGATGCATCATCAAATTGCTAAATCTGAATGAATTTTCATGACTTTTTAGTGTTTTTGGATTATTAATTAGTTAAAACCCAGGACAGACTGTGGGTAAAGTTTATAGGTCAATAGAAAATACATTATCATAACAAAAGTTTTTGTTCAGAAACAATAGAACAGTAACAAAAACAATTTTTCCCCATAAAGTGTCATGTCTGGATTTGTTTCTTAAATAAACAAAGTGCACAAAATGATCTACTACCCTTTTAGAGAATGGTAGTAGATAATTATCTTTTCTTTTTTGTTTTCGTCCGCATGATTTTTTATATGCTTGTATGAATTTGTGAGGGTCACTATCTTAAAGCCTATTTGCAGATCATGCCCTCCTCCTGCTCTGTGTGTGTGTGTGTGTGTGTGTGTGTGTGTGTGTGTGTGTGTGTGTGTGCTGCTGGCTGCTTGCGTGTTTGCCTGAGTCACGTGACGGTACATCATCAAATCACAAGAGGGGGGAGGTGGAGCAAAGTGTGCCTGCTGTGAGGACTGACTCAGACAGAGGTCGCCTCTTTGATGAAACTGCAGCAGTGCATACAGGAGAAAGACTGAAACTAAAGTATCGATCTCATTCCACTCAAGTAGTGGGAGAAGTACAACACTTTTTAAAAAATAAATAAAAATTCCCATCCCTTTTTAACTACTCTTCAGTTTGTAGCTACACGAATAATCTAACTACATAATACACCTATATATATATATACCATATATACCCTTCATGAATATCCATATAAATATATAATCACAATAATATATACTACATACCCATCTTTGTAAATCCTTATCTTTGGGGCAGAGGCCTCATCTGTCTTGTACCTGGACTTCTTCTCAGCTGGGACTTTAGACACGTCGTAGTCAGCGGAGCCTCTGTTGTCTCCAGCTGCAGTCTTTGAGCCACTGCGTCTGATTATGAATGAATGAATGAATGAATGAATTTTATTTCGAACATGTATATAAAGAAATCAATGTATGTAGCTATTTGTACATACAAAAGAAAGAAAGAAAATAAGAAATTAAAAAAGTAAAAATAAAAAACAGAGCTAAGACATTACAAAACACTGCACATAGTGGTGGGCGATACTGCATGATTTGGTATCGATCCGATACCAAGTAAATACAGGGCCAGTATCGCCGATACCCATACCGACACCGATACTTTTTAAATTATTAAGTTGGATGCATCATCAAATTGCTAAATCTGAATGAATTTTCATGACTTTTTAGTGTTTTTGGATTATTAATTAGTTAAAACCCAGGACAGACTGTGGGTAAAGTTTATAGGTCAATAGAAAATACATTATCATAACAAAAGTTTTTGTTCAGAAACAATAGAACAGTAACAAAAACAATTTTTCCCCATAAAGTGTCATGTCTGGATTTGTTTCTTAAATAAACAAAGTGCACAAAATGATCTACTACCCTTTTAGAGAACGGTAGTAGATAATTATCTTTTCTTTTTTGTTTTCGTCCGCATGATTTTTTATATGCTTGTATGAATTTGTGAGGGTCACTATCTTAAAGCCTATTTGCAGATCATGCCCTCCTCCTGCTCTGTGTGTGTGTGTGTGTGTGTGTGTGTGTGTGTGTGTGTGTGTGTGTGTGCTGCTGGCTGCTTGCGTGTTTGCCTGAGTCACGTGACGGTACATCATCAAATCACAAGAGGGGGGAGGTGGAGCAAAGTGTGCCTGCTGGGAGGGCTTACTCAGACAGACACAGACAGCCAGGTCGCCTCTTTGATGAAACTGCAGCAGTGCATACAGGAGAAAGACTGAAACTAAAGTATCGATCTCATTCCACTCAAGGAGTGGGAGAAGTACAACACTTTTTAAAAAATAAATAAAAATTCCCACCCCTTTTTAACTACTCTTCAGTTTGTAGCTACACGAATAGCCTAACTACATAATACACCTATATAAATATATACCATATATACCCTTCATGAATATCCATATAAATATATAATCACAATAATATATACTACATACCCATCTTTGTAAATCCTTATCTTTGGGGCAGAGGCCTCATCTGTCTTGTACCTGGACTTCTTCTCAGCTGGGACTTTAGACACGTCGTAGTCAGCGGAGCCTCTGTTGTCTCCAGCTGCAGTCTTTGAGCCACTGTGTCTGATTGTCTTTGGGGAAGAGACAGGCCTTGACTCTTGTTCAACACTGGCAGTGCCGGCAGAGGCTCTGTTGTCTCGGGTTGCACTCTTTGAGCTAATGCTTCCGATTGCCTTTGGGGCAGAGGTCACATTGACAATATACACTTCTTCATCATTGTCAGAGTTGCTACTGGAGTCGCTGCTGGAGTCACTGCTGCTGTCGCTGCTGCTGTTGCTGTTGCTGTTGCTGTCACTGTCACTGCTGCTGCTGTTGGTGTTACTGTCGTTCTTCCAGGCTCTCTTTTTTTTATTACAGGTTGAGGGAGGGGTAGCCTTGGACGACTGCACTCTGGACGTACTGTGCTTGTGTAAAGCACCTGTGTCTTGTCTACCAAGCTTTGCTGTTGGAACGCTACCTGTGTCACTGTGAATTTGATCACCGGAGACTTTGGCTCTCACCACACCAATAACTGAGCTGTCTGATTCTGTCCTTCTCTTATGGTTTACACAAGTCTTAGTAATCTCTTGACTATAATTACCAACAGTCCATCTAAGACTTGTAGATTGGGATCTGTTGCCACTGTCATGCTGCCTGGCTCTCTCATCGGTCTTATGGTACTTACTTTTACTAGAGGACACTGTCAATTCTTGAGGTTCTTCAGATATCCGACGTTTTCCACTTCCAGTAGCATGGCACACTGGTGTTTTGTAACCAATGTTCTTCCAGAGTGGACCTTGTTCAGACCCGTGTCTGTCAACCCGAGATTGACATCGATAGGTTCCTCTTCCTCTTCCTCTTCCTCTTCCTCTGCCATAAGGACCCTCGGGGTGTCTCGGGTGGCCAATGTTATGAGCAACCACATACTGTTCTTGGTACGCTCTATTGTCAAACCTTTTATTACTTTCCCCACACCACCGTCTTTGTTCCATTTTGCGCACAGGAGATGGTGTAGATTCTCTCAGTTCTGTATCAGGTTGATGCAATTGCTTGTATTTAGGATGATGTCCACGTACGATCCCAGTTTTGTTTTGTCCTTTGACCTTGCCTTTGTCTTCTTCATAGCAGCTCATATTCTCAGTCCAGAGTCTAAGTTACACTGACTTTACTGTCTGTGTAACTTCACTTATATTAAGCAGAGACTCCTCCTAAGAATTTCAAGTCTCAACAGACACACACACACACACACACACACACACACACACACACACACACATAACAGTATACCCTTGCATATGCAGGCAGTACCTGCTGGATGACATCATTTTAATTGGATCAAATAGTACCGGATTGATAAGTCCGAGTCAATTGGACCGAAAAGCACTGGTTGGATGATTTGAGCCTCGTTATGGTTCATGACACACACACACACACACGCACGCACACACACACACACACTGTCTGCGAGAACTACCAACAGGTGTTGTTTCCATAGGAGATACACTCTACTGGGCAAAGGTCCCCGTAGGTGTGTGTGTGTGTGTCTGTGTGTGTGTGTGTGTGAGGGAGAGAGAGAGAGAGAGAGAGAGAGAGAGAGAGAGAGAGAGAGAGAGAGCTGACACATAGATTTAATGACAATGACAATGACATTGTTGATCATGTTAACAATATGCTGAGCCTTAGACAGATTTGTATTATGTTCGCATTTGAAGTTGTTATGGAATGCAATGTGAATAAAATAAAAAAGTACGGTGTGATTTCTTCATTATACACCAGTAGACACCACATGGATATACAAGAGTCTAAGGAGGAAGTCAAAGGAGGAAGCTACATAAAACCCGAGAGAGAGAGAGAGAGAGAGAGAGAGAGAGAGAGAGAGAGTCAGATGTCACTGCATGTCACACATTAAGAAATATTTCAATGTAAAGACTGAAAGACTCATTTATTTCTGTTCCCTTTTGCTACACTTCTGCCGCGGCAGATCTGCATATGCGTGCCACGATCCGCAAGTGTAGAAAAAAGTCATCTGTGACTTTACCATTTCCATAACAGTACAGCCGTGCAAATGCAGGCAGTACCTGCTGGATGACATCATTTTAATTGGATCAAATAGTACCGGATTGATAAGTCCGAGTCAATTGGACCGAAAAGCACTGGTTGGATGATTTGAGCCTCGTTATGGTTCATGACACACACACACACACACACACACACACACACACACACACTTTGCTTTGCTGTCTAATTAGCAGGGGAATACATCACTGCATGTCACACATGAAGAAATGCTTCAAATTTAACCCTCATGTTGTGTTCATTTCATGTTAAACAATTTTGTGTTCCCGGTCAAAAATGACCGTTCCATTAAAACTCATCATAAAAACTCTAATAATACATATATTATCACTACTTGTTGTGTTAGATTTTTTTATCAACTTAAGTTCTTGTGAACATTACAAGTTTTGAACTTCTTTTTGTTATTTATGCCCTCTATGCCTCATTGATCTGAGGAATAATCAGATGAAACATAGTATACTGTTTATCACAGACTACTTTGGGTCAAAGATACCATGGACATTTGTTTTGAAACCATTTAATATTTTTATACAGTTACATAAAATAACACCTGTGTGGTGATCAAAAATATAATCAAGAGCTGCATTTACTGTATATCAATCTGCCATGGTGCTGCCACACAGTGCACTGAACAATGAGCAGGGCCTCAAAAAAGCCTTATATACCAAAGCTACGAGAAAAGTTCAATGTTATTGAAAGTTTGTTGCAACTGTCTGCGAGAACTACCAACAGGTGTTCTTCCCATAGGAGAGACACTCTACTGGGCAAAGGTTCCCGTAGGTGTGTGTGTGTGTGTCTGTGTGTGTGTGAGGGAGAGAGAGAGAGAGAGAGAGAGAGAGAGAGAGAGAGAAAGACAGAGAGAGTGTGTGCACGTGTCCATCTGACAAATGAGAATGTGCCTGAGCTCAGTTTTTTTTCCACGGGAAACATTTTTTTCCCGTGGGATCATTTCCTGTTTGGCAATATGGAGGGGAGTGTGGCCTTGACCTGAGCGCATCGTGTTCTCACACACAGAAATATAATTGCATGATAGCTGCATGAAACATAACACCTGCAGCAGTACATTTACTTTGTTAGCAAGATTATATTTTCCACAAACTATAGACAGTGTGAACAATTTCAAAATAATGGACAAGAGAAAGACGTTTGAGTTGCAACATTATTTTCAAAAAGATACAAACCTCTTGTAATTAAAATGAAAAAAAGACAATTGCGATTACTTACATGATACTATGAGTTTTATAGCAAAAATGTATAATGTTCCAATATATTGGAAAAGACGGGAGACACACACACACACACACACACACACACACACACACACAGAGAGAGAGAGAGATCACACACACACACACACACACACACACACACGCACACACACACACACACACAGAGTTTGCATTGCAACAGGAAATGCCCTCCCCCATGTAGAGAGAATGGAAAAGACAGAGTTTCGAGGGACCAGGACTTTAGTATTGAGTTATTCTGGTAACGTGTGAGGAGGAAAGAGAAAACTGACAGACTCCGTGTTGAAGGACAGACGGGACGGTAACATTGACTCAAATATCCTTTTATTTTACTTGTTGAGTAGTTTTGGGACCACAACGAACAAGTATAATACATCGGGAATGGTACATTATTTTGGTTTGGTTTGATTTAGATTGCATTAAGGTGTTTGTGGGCCCAGAGTGTGTGTTTAAGTAACGTTGAAGTTGATAAATTGAGATTTTCTGAAGTAATCCATTTGAGGATGTGTTAAAAACAGTGTTAAAAGTTTTTTGTCTGTGTATATAATACAATGTAAAATTTTTCTTTAAAAAAAAGGAATAATTTATTTATAGTATTTCCTGGAAAAAAAGGGGACAGTAATATTTTAATTTCATTTTTTTGTTATATTGGAAAAGGTGGGAGAGAGAGACAAATACAAAAGTATTTGCAAATGTGTATTAATGTCTCTGTACGTATTTAGATATGTGTGTTCGTGTTGACATTTGTATGTATGTGCTCAGATCTGTGTGTCCGTGTTTAAGTTATTTTGGTTTGGGTATATATTTAGGTGTAGGATTTAGATTGTATTAAGGTGTGTGTTTAGTGAGGGTTTTTTTTTTTTGCCCTTAAACGTGTCAAGTGAATAAGGAATTAAGGTGTTTGTGGGCCCAGAAAGTGTATTTAAGTAACTGTGAAGTTGATAAAGTGAAATTTAGATTAACTTTATCATTGTTAAGTGAGACATTGGAGCATGCATGCAATCATCTTCTGATGATTGTATGCCCTGAGCTCAGGCTCACAACCTCACGCTGCCTGGCTGCTGTTGAGAGGCAGATCACAATGGATTCTCGATTGTTTGCTGTCAGTTAGGTTCATGTTTTAGCAGAATGTGAACAAAATATGAACTTTTAGTTACAGTAAGTTTAGGGTAACGATCATCTGTTAGTGTCACCCCAATACATCGGGAATGGTACATTATTTTGGTTTGGTTTGATTTAGATTGCATTAAGGTGTTTGTGGGCCCAGAGTGTGTGTTTAAGTAACGTTGAAGTTGATAAATTGAGATTTTCTGAAGTAATCCATTTGAGGATGTGTTAAAAACAGTGTTAAAAGTTTTTTGTCTGTGTATATAATACAATGTAAAATTTTTCTTTAAAAAAAAGGAATAATTTATTTATAGTATTTCCTGGAAAAAAAGGGGACAGTAATATTTTAATTTCATTTTTTTGTTATATTGGAAAAGGTGGGAGAGAGAGACAAATACAAAAGTATTTGCAAATGTGTATTAATGTCTCTGTACGTATTTAGATATGTGTGTTCGTGTTGACATTTGTATGTATGTGTTCAGATCTGTGTGTCCGTGTTTACGTTATTTTGGTTTGGGTATATATTTAGGTGTAGGATTTAGATTGTATTAAGGTGTGTGTTTAGTGAGGGTTTTTTTTTGCCCTTAAACGTGTCAAGTGAATAAGGAATTAAGGTGTTTGTGGGCCCAGAAAGTGTATTTAAGTAACTGTGAAGTTGATAAAGTGAAATTTAGATTAACTTTATCATTGTTAAGTGAGACATTGGAGCATGCATGCAATCATCTTCTGATGATTGTATGCCCTGAGCTCAGGCTCACAACCTCACGCTGCCTGGCTGCTGTTGAGAGGCAGATCACAATGGATTCTCGATTGTTTGCTGTCAGTTAGGTTCATGTTTTAGCAGAATGTGAACAAAATATGAACTTTTAGTTACAGTAAGTTTAGGGTAACGATCATCTGTTAGTGTCACCCCAATAGTGACATGCTCAATGTGTAGATTGTACTGCTACAGCAGCCAGGCAGCGTCAGTTCAGGGCAAAGGAAAATGACAGACAAATCTTTTCTACACTTGCGGATCGCGACCTGAACACACACACACACACACACAGATCTGAATACCCACACAAAGATCTGAATACACACACACAGTTTGAGATGCACATTTGCAAATAGTTTTGCAACAATTAGAACTCCATACCTCCCACACAAAGGAGGAAGCTACATAAAACCCGAGAGAGATATAGAGAGTCAGATGTCACTGCATGTCACACATTAAGAAATGTTTCAATGTAAAGACTAAGACTCATTTATTTCTGTTTATTGATACTGTCATTTTTCTCATTATTACTTATTGTTCTATTACTGTTTATTATTTTAAACATGCACACGAACACACAGATAATTATTGTCTTATTTTATTTTTCTTAAATTTTACTCTATTTATTTATATTAACTTATGAAGTGTATTTTTGTCCTGTTTAATTGACTCTGCGGCGGGTGCTTGTGTACTTGTGTTGTGTTATTTGTGCTGCTTTCTTTTCACTATTTTATAACTTGTGTGTTTCAGGTATGACAGAGAAGAGAGAGGAAAACAAATGTGGTGCAGTTGTAGGACGACTGGTTCCCAACCCAGTCAGCTCCTTACCACGCAGTGGTAGCCACCACGGACGCCTGAGTTAACAACGTCAACTAGCCAACGGCGTTAGCCGAGCAGCTGGCCCACGAGAGAGAACCCAGTCCCCCAACTACAACGGCGGAGAGGAGCAGAGGATCCGGTGGACAGGTGCTGACGGCGTTAGCCTAGCAGCTGGCCCACGAGAGACAGCCCAGTCCCCCGACTACAACGGCGGAGAGGAGCAGAGGATCCGGTGGACAGGTGCTGACGGCGTTAGCCTAGCAGCTGGCCCACGAGAGACAGCCCAGTCTCCCTGCTCGTGTGAGAGCTAAGCTTGTGAGAAACCACAATGGAGGAAGAGGGGGGTGTCAGACTTTGCGGGCGCGGCAACATACCACCACTGCCCCCAGTCATACTAACTGTCATGTTGCTGGTAAGTTGGTAAATTGAAATTTTCTGAAGTAATCCATTTGAGGATTATAGTGTTGAAGTTTTGTCACACCAAATGTCTGTGCATATAGTACTGTGTAAAGTGTGTACACACACACCCACACAGAAACATGTCCTCACAATTGATGTCTTATTTTATTTTCTTCAATTTTTACTCTATTTATATATGTATATATTAACTCATGAAGTGTATTTGTGTTCTGTTTAATTGACTCTTTGCGCTTTAGCAACACAGTCTCTGTGACATTCATGCAAATAAAGTAAATTTGAATTGAGAGTGAGAGAGACAGAGAGACAGAGAGAGCTGACACATAGATTTAATGACAATGACAATGACATTGTTGATCATGTTAACAATATGCTGAGCCTTAGACAGATTTGTATTATGTTCGCATTTGAAGTTGTTATGGAATGCAATGTGAATAAAATAAAAAAGTACGGTGTGATTTCTTCATTATACACCAGTAGACACCACATGGATATACAAGAGTCTAAGGAGGAAGTCAAAGGAGGAAGCTACATAAAACCCGAGAGAGAGAGAGAGAGAGAGAGAGAGAGAGAGAGAGAGAGAGTCAGATGTCACTGCATGTCACACATTAAGAAATATTTCAATGTAAAGACTGAAAGACTCATTTATTTCTGTTCCCTTTTGCTACACTTCTGCCGCGGCAGATCTGCAAATGCGTGCCATGATCCGCAAGTGTAGAAAAAAGTCATCTGTGACTTTCCTTTGCCCTGAGCTCAGGCTCACAACCTCACGCTGCCTGGCTGCTGTTGAGACACAGACCACAATGGATTCTCGATTGTTTGCTGTCAGGTAAAGCAACACTAGGTAACTTCCCAGAGAGGGTAGGTACATACCTGACGTAAAGAAGTCTAGTGCGACCTGGCATTGGCATTGGTTTACAAAAAATCCAAGTAGCTGCTGGCTAAATCCACCGATGAATAAACGTGTCTTAAAGCAGGTCGCACTAGACTTCTTTATGTCAGGTATGTACTGTACCTACCCGCTCTGGGAAGTTACACAGTGCGGTTTCTGCCGCCGTGACCCCAGCCAAGCTGCAGAGGCGTCACCATTCATCATATTAACCATTATTCTACCACATAACTGAGTTTAGAAATATTATTTTAAGGTCGAAAAACTACCTAGTGTTGCTTTAAGTTCATGTTTTAGCAGAATGTGAAAACAATATGAACTTTTACTTACAGTAACTTATTAGTAATACTTATTCTCATTATTACTTATTATTCTATTACTGTTTATTATTTTAAACATGCACACGAACACACAGACAATTATTGTCTTTTTTATTTTTCTTAAATTTTACTCTATTTTTATATGTTTATATTAACTTATGAAGTGTATTTTTGTCCTGTTTAATTGACTCTGTGGTGGGTGCTTGTGTACTTGTGTTGTGTTATTTGTGCTGCTTTCTTTTCACTATTTTATAACTTGTGTGTTTCAGGTATGACAGAGAAGAGAGAGGAAAACAAATGTGGTGCAGTTCTAGGACGACTGGTTCCCAACCCAATCAGCTCCTTACCACGCAGTGGTAGCCACCACGGACGCCTGAGTTAACAACGTCAACTAGCCAACGGCGTTAGCCGAGCAGCTGGCCCACGAGAGACAGCCCAGTCTCCCTACGACACGGCGGAGAGGAGCAGAGGATCCGGTGGGTAGGCGCTGATGGCATTAGCCTAGCAGCTGGCCCACGAGAGACAGCCCAGTCTCCCTACGACGACGGTGGAGAGGAGCAGAGGATCCGGTGGGTAGGCGCTGATGGCATTAGCCTAGCAGCTGGCCCACGAGAGACAGCCCAGTCTCCCTACGACGACGGTGGAGAGGAGCAGAGGATCCGGTGGGTAGGCGCTGATGGCATTAGCCTAGCAGCTGGCCCACGAGAGACAGCCCAGTCTCCCTACGACACGGCGGAGAGGAGCAGAGGATCCGGTGGGTAGGCGCTGATGGCATTAGCCTAGCAGCTGGCCCACGAGAGACAGCCCAGTCTCCCTACGACGACGGTGGAGAGGAGCAGAGGATCCAGTGGACAGGCGCCGATGGCGTTAGCCAAGCAGCTGACCCTCCAACTGACTGCCGCAGTGGCCGCATGACGGACTGTGGACTCAGGGAGTGTGTCACCTTGCCTACTCCAAAGATACCCTGCTAGCCCTGTGGGACAAAAACAGCGCACCCTCTGACCATCTCCCTGCTCGTGTGAGAGCTAAGCTGGTGAGAAACCACAGTGGAGGAAGAGGGGGTGTCAGACTTTGCGGACGCGGCAACATACCACCACTGCCCCCAGTCATACTAACTGTCAGGTTGCTGGTAAGTGGGTAAATTGAGATTTTCTGAAGTAATCCATTTGAGGGTTTTTGTCTGTGCATATGGTACTGTGTAAAGTGTGTACACACACACCCACACAGAAACATGTCCTCACAATTGATGTCTTATTTTATTTTCTTCAATTTTTACTCTATGTATATATGTATATATTAACTCATGAAGTGTATTTGTGTTCTGTTTAATTGACTCTTTGCGCTTTAGCAACACAGTCTCTGTGACATTCATGCAAATAAAGTAAATTTGAATTGAGAGTGAGAGAGACAGAGAGACAGAGAGAGCTGACACATAGATTTAATGACAATGACAATGACATTGTTGATCATGTTAACAATATGCTGAGCCTTAGACAGATTTGTATTATGTTCGCATTTGAAGTTGTTATGGAATGCAATGTGAATAAAATAAAAAAGTACGGTGTGATTTCTTCATTGTACACCAGTAGACACCACATGGATATACAAGAGTCTAAGGTATCCAGGGGCCATCAAGTATCTCAATGATTTCTTCAAGTACACAGGAATATTCAGGTGGGCTGTCAAAGTCTTCATGTAACCATAGTAAGGGCTGTAGTAGGCTGTTTGTGTCGCTCCAATCAACATTGGTTTCGGGGAAGTTCGTCAGCATCTCGTCAAACAGAAAGATGTCAGTGTTCATACACAGTAATTCGCTTTCGCGATACTCTGTCTTTGTATCATTGGACTGCATTGTCACGTCAGTCTGGACACCACTGTTATCATCTGCCATCCCTCAGTGGAATTGGAGTTTGGGTCTCTGGTGATCAGAGAAAGTGTTTGTTTATTCAGTCACAAATCACACACACACACAGGATATAATGTAGACGGTTCTGCTGTATAATTAGCAGGGGAATACATCACTGCATGTCACAAATGAATAGTCACTGAGCCTGTATCTGGTCAGGATCTGTCTCGCCTTTCTATGTCTGACAGTACAGATATATTCTGCTAATTCTCTCTCAAAAATAATTGTGAGTGTGTGTGAGTCTTAAAGACACAAAAAATAAGATCAACAAAAAGTAAACATACCATGTGGTCAATGTTTGACAGTTGAGGTGGAGGCAGAGATGCACTTTCTTACTTTTCTCTAACACTTACAGACAGATTCACCTCCTGTTACGTGAAACAGCATAGATTTGCCAATGCAAACAGTACAGCATCAAGTCATCAAAAAATATCATAGGCAGATGGCATATGGAAACCTATATTGTTACGCGTAACCGGAGGTGAATCTGTCTGCAATCTAACTTTGTCCAAGTAGTATCATTCGTTCCAATTGACACGAAATTGTCCAACCTATGCTGTAAGTGAGTCTGGCTGTAATCAAACTTTCCCCAGGTCAACAAAAACTATCATAGGCAGAAGGCATAGGGAAACCTGTGCAGTTACGCGCAGTGTCCCACCTATGCTGTAGTGTTACGCGTAACTGCTGTTTGATTACAGCCAGACTCACTTACAGCATAGGTTGGATGATTTCTTGTCAATTGGAACGAATGACACCACTTGGATAACATTGTTTCAGATGGACCGAATGATTTCCGTTGGATAATGTGAACCTTGCTGCTACGCGTAACCGGAGGTGAATCTGTCTGCAATCTAACTTTGTCCAAGTAGTATCATTCGTTCCAATTGACACGAAATTGTCCAACCTATGCTGTAAGTGAGTCTGGCTGTAATCAAACTTTCCCCAGGTCAACAAAAACTATCATAGGCAGAAGGCATAGGGAAACCTGTGCAGTTACGCGCAGTGTCCCACCTATGCTGTAGTGTTACGCGTAACTGCTGTTTGATTACAGCCAGACTCACTTACAGCATAGGTTGGATGATTTCTTGTCAATTGGAACGAATGACACCACTTGGATAACATTGTTTCAGATGGACCGAATGATTTCCGTTGGATAATGTGAACCTTGCTGCTACGCGTAACCGGAGGTGAATCTGTCTGCAATCTAACTTTGTCCAAGTAGTATCATTCGTTCCAATTGACACGAAATTGTCCAACCTATGCTGTAAGTGAGTCTGGCTGTAATCAAACTTTCCCCAGGTCAACAAAAACTATCATAGGCAGAAGGCATAGAGAAACCTGTGCAGTTACGCGCAGTGTCCCACCTATGCTGTAGTGTTACGCGTAACTGCTGTTTGATTACAGCCAGACTCACTTACAGCATAGGTTGGATGATTTCTTGTCAATTGGAACGAATGACACCACTTGGATAACATTGTTTCAGATGGACCGAATGATTTCCGTTGGATAATGTGAACCTTGCTGCTACGCGTAACCGGAGGTGAATCTGTCTGCAATCTAACTTTGTCCAAGTAGTATCATTCGTTCCAATTGACACGAAATTGTCCAACCTATGCTGTAAGTGAGTCTGGCTGTAATCAAACTTTCCCCAGGTCAACAAAAACTATCATAGGCAGAAGGCATAGAGAAACCTGTGCAGTTACGCGCAGTGTCCCACCTATGCTGTAGTGTTACGCGTAACTGCTGTTTGATTACAGCCAGACTCACTTACAGCATAGGTTGGATGATT
The DNA here is from genome assembly GCF_965226575.1 of Pagrus pagrus. NCBI lineage: Eukaryota > Metazoa > Chordata > Actinopteri > Spariformes > Sparidae > Pagrus > Pagrus pagrus. The sequence goes on from NW_028175320.1 coordinate 146,974, forward strand.
TCTTGTCAATTGGAACGAATGACACCACTTGGATAACATTGTTTCAGATGGACCGAATGATTTCCGTTGGATAATGTGAACCTTGCTGCTACGCGTAACCGGAGGTGAATCTGTCTGCAATCTAACTTTGTCCAAGTAGTATCATTCGTTCCAATTGACACGAAATTGTCCAACCTATGCTGTAAGTGAGTCTGGCTGTAATCAAACTTTCCCCAGGTCAACAAAAACTATCATAGGCAGAAGGCATAGAGAAACCTGTGCAGTTACGCGCAGTGTCCCACCTATGCTGTAGTGTTACGCGTAACTGCTGTTTGATTACAGCCAGACTCACTTACAGCATAGGTTGGATGATTTCTTGTCAATTGGAACGAATGACACCACTTGGATAACATTGTTTCAGATGGACCGAATGATTTCCGTTGGATAATGTGAACCTTGCTGCTACGCGTAACCGGAGGTGAATCTGTCTGCAATCTAACTTTGTCCAAGTAGTATCATTCGTTCCAATTGACACGAAATTGTCCAACCTATGCTGTAAGTGAGTCTGGCTGTAATCAAACTTTCCCCAGGTCAACAAAAACTATCATAGGCAGAAGGCATAGAGAAACCTGTGCAGTTACGCGCAGTGTCCCACCTATGCTGTAGTGTTACGCGTAACTGCTGTTTGATTACAGCCAGACTCACTTACAGCATAGGTTGGATGATTTCTTGTCAATTGGAACGAATGACACCACTTGGATAACATTGTTTCAGATGGACCGAATGATTTCCGTTGGATAATGTGAACCTTGCTGCTACGCGTAACCGGAGGTGAATCTGTCTGCAATCTAACTTTGTCCAAGTAGTATCATTCGTTCCAATTGACACGAAATTGTCCAACCTATGCTGTAAGTGAGTCTGGCTGTAATCAAACTTTCCCCAGGTCAACAAAAACTATCATAGGCAGAAGGCATAGAGAAACCTGTGCAGTTACGCGCAGTGTCCCACCTATGCTGTAGTGTTACGCGTAACTGCTGTTTGATTACAGCCAGACTCACTTACAGCATAGGTTGGATGATTTCTTGTCAATTGGAACGAATGACACCACTTGGATAACATTGTTTCAGATGGACCGAATGATTTCCGTTGGATAATGTGAACCTTGCTGCTACGAATCATCACAGTGCAATCAGGGTGGATGTTGTGTAAATGACTATGAATGACCATGTCAGCAGTGGGTGGACTTCCAACTACTGTAAAGTCAAAACAGCTTCCTTTAAGCCAACCCACGTTAGGTGCATAAGTAGGGCATGTAAAAGGGACTACGTGAGACACATCAACATCACAGTCCTTCTGTCTCTGAAGGGAGAGGTACTCACTTGTGCTCTTCTCATCACACTGAAGGTCACAGCACACTCACTGCGCACAGCCTGGATGACTTACAACTGGGGTTCTATTGGATATTGAGTGACTTTCCACGAACAGCGCTACACGATGAAGGACAATACTCGCTTCATTGTGACGGATCGCCCGCCGTGGTATTCCAAGTCTGCTCACAAGAACGTTTTCGAGTGTGAAAGTGCACTGGGACTGTTCGAGAAGGTGGTCGACCTGATGATATGCAAGGAGGGTGAACTGTCTGACAGGGAGAAGATGTACAATCCGAAGAATGTCTACAAGATCATCAGGGACAAGGTGATTCGGGACGCCGATGCTATTCCACAAAAGCCGTCACACTCTCTGTTGCTTGCGCTAATGGACCTTGTGGACATCGCAGGTGGAAACGACTTTGAGTCTACGGCTGGTGTAGACAGGGCTGGTGTCAAACACGTGCTGCTGGCTTTAGATAACTACACCACCTTTTTTGTACCGAATAAAGACTTGATAAGCGCCAGCGGCAAGAAAGTAATCCCTGTGGTCACCCAGTACTCTGCACAACAAAACGTCGTGTTCCGTGACGGCAAAAGGTCTATGGTCGGCACCTACCTTGTCGGGATTAAAACAATGGACAAAGGGGGCAGTGGAAAGTCGCACTTTGTGCAAGAGGTGCTGTTTGTCCCTGGAGTCGAAAGCCTCGAGGTGTTGAAACGGGTTACGCATAACAAGTTTGAATTTTGGGACATGGCCCTTGAGGTCCCCACACACAAGACAGCCCTGACTCCGTCTTTCCAACAAATCAAACCCTTCCAGTTGTTAGTGTGCACAGATGATAAAACCTTGTCATCTACCCAGCACACTGACGCGCTGACCTCTCGCATGGAAGATGTACACCCCATGTGCTGTGTGCTTAGTACTGTACCAGCTGAAACGAAGAAGAAACGTGATATGAGTGTGGATTGTTTCACAGAACAAGAGGTGAGATGTAACCTGAAGTGCTTCACGTACAAGAACGGTGGCGCTCGTACTGTGTACTTTAGACGGACCGGAAAGCTCGTAGATGGCAATCGGGTCAACTTGGTGCCTGTTGTTGCCCTGAGAAAGAGTCAGGCTGAGGCCCGTGAGCTGTACGTGTCTACCACATTAAGGTTTTTCAGGGCTGTCAAGCGATGCTGCGTCGTCAAGGGTACTGGAGAGTTAGTGAGCTGTTGGAATGCTACACTGCAGGAGTTTGACAGAGATACCTTCATCGCCGGACCCGAAATGTATCAGGAGATATACAACCCTGCATTGACAGCCTTCATCAAGCGTGTGAATCCAAACAGTTGGTGTAATTATTTACCCCAGCATGTGGAGAGCGCCATTGCAGACCCTACAATGGCCGAGATGGTGGAATGGGCCATTAGGTTCATGGACAACAAGATCCCCAATGCGTTTGCAGTGGCAGAGCTGTTATTTTGCCCGATTGAGAAGGTACGCTACTACCAAAGGGTTTGGGACAAGTACTTGTCTGACCCGACGACTCACACAACGTTAAGGAAGAAACGTCTCAGTATGGTGGAGGAAGAAATGAGAAAGGACTGGAAAACTTTGACTGACATCGTCTCCAAGTATGGCAAAAAGAAACGCCACTTCACACTGGATGAAGAGGACAACAGCATGTTCACCAACATGGTCAGAGAGTGTGAAGAGTTGTGCAAACAGCAGACCCTGGATAACGTGAACAAAGTCTACAGGATGTGGTTCGCTATTATCAGACACAACACTGCTTTTGGCAAGCCCAAGGATAAGGAGTCGGTACAGATGAATGCCAATGCTAAGGTGATCTTCCTAAAACTCCGCACTTATCACAACAAAGTGAAAAAAGGGCTGAGGCTGGGAGGAGGAGAATGTGATCCGATTAGTTCATCAAGACGGCGATCATCATCATCATCATCATCATCATCACACTCAGAAGTCGACACTGGTATGTCTGCTAGGTGTCTGACTATTGATGAGCAGTACATCGACAAAAAGGCTGTGACTAGTGTTGGTGACAAAGATGACAGACTGTCCTCTATCATTATACCGGAACCAGTTCCAGTGTCAACATGGATCAAGAACATGTCGACTCTGCTTCTAAGCGAACCTTGGCTCAACGACGATAATAATCTCAGGAGAGACACAGTCTGCACTCTCCTGAGATTGGATAGCACTCTGTTAGACAAAAAATACAGTGATATCCTTCGCGAGTGGGTTATTGCCAACCGAACCGTAGTCAAGATCATCATGATGCACGGCCTAGAGGACAGACTCAGCAAAGCCCTGGTGGATTGCTTAGAGACTATTTCCACCCTCAGCTGGAAACGTAAGGTATTGTCGTCCTTCCAAAGTACTCAGGATGAACCGAGAGGACACCAGCAGCAGCAGCAGCAGCAGCAGCAGCAGCAGTGGCCCCAGTCCCAGCAGATGACTAAGAAACTTGTGGTGAGACTGAAACGATGCATTGGTGCTGATAACCAAGCATGTCATCAACCCAACGCGTTGAAGCGAGATCACCCAGGGTTTGATACTTCAAAAAAATCATCATCAGCCTCTAAGTCATCCATGTCCAAGAGTGACAAGAAAGCTCGTAAAGCACAACAAGGAGAGTGTAGCACAGTGCAGAACAGGTTCAATCGCGAGGATGTGAACATTCGGCTGAGCGAGACTGAGGAGGTGAACTCTGAGGACGAACGTCCGTACGAACACGAGGCAGAGGAGGTGAACTCTGAGGACGAACGTCCGTACGAACACGAGGCCGAGGAGGTGAACTCTGAGGACGAACGTCCGTACGAACACGAGGCCGAGGAGGTGAACTCTGAGGACGAACGTCCGTACGAACACGAGGCCGAGGAGGTGAACTCTGAGGACGAACGTCCGTACGAACACGAGACCGAGGAGGTGAACTCTGAGGGGGAATGTCTGTACGAACACGAGTCTGAGGAGGTGGACTCTGAGGATGAATGTCTGGATAAACATCCTGGTGAGGATCTGAGCCTTACAATGGAGTACGACAACACTGAGACTCATGATGAATATGACGTTGACGATGAGTTCATTGATGACGAGCCTATTGAGGACAAGTACAGCGGTGACGAGGAAGAGGAGGCTTTCCGTGCACGGAAAGTCAGGACCAAAAAGGTCAAGTGTAAAACTAAGAAGAGGGGACACAAGAAGGTGTCATACTGTGATGAAGACGAAAATAACCTTG